>NC_084732.1:85253996-85303996 GCF_033978785.1 Entelurus aequoreus
GTGGTGGGGGTGAAGGAGGCATTACGGCTGGTTGCTTGGCTGACAGCCGGGGGTGGAGGAGGCATGGTGGGTGGGGTGGACCTGGGCTGGGTTTTCACATCCGCAGGTGAATCTGGCATTGTTCCAACCTTCTGCACTCTGCTACCTGGCGAGGACACACAAAAAAAAGAAAAGCGATTGTGAAAAAATGGAAAACCCGCGTCGGAACGGTCCAGGCAAATCATCGCATGGTGCGGAAGTGGCTTGGACTATGTCAGGGGTGTCAATCAGAATCAGAATCAGAAACAGAAATTCTTTAATAATCCCCGAGGGGAAATTAAGATTTTCAGCACAATCCCATTTAAGATCAGACAAACATTACAGGGAGACAGAACGGGATCGCTGACGGGTCTGCCAACCTTACAAAAAAGGGGAAAAACAGTAAACGCTGGGGAGGGGGGTGGGTGATAAAAAAAAAAAAAATCAGTCTAAACCTGGGGAGAGGGGGTCCAGACTGAGGCCAAGGAAGAAGAAAAAAAACCTCATAGCCATAGCACACATAAACATGTGTGTAAGAGGGAAACATCAAAGAACACAAAGGACATTAAAGACATTAAAAGAGCAGAGCTGATGCAACCAGCCACTTCTACACACAGACACTAAAGTAAAACAACAACAAAAAAATAAAAAAAAATAAAACATATACACTGTGGTGGCCTTTGCGGTGTTCCACAAGAGCAGACCCAACAAAGCAACCAAGAGAGCCTCAAACTCATTTGCGCTCGGGGGCCGCATGGAGGAACATCTATTCCCAAGTGGGCCGGAATAGTAAAATCATGGCATGATAACTTAAACCTAACAACAACTCCAGGTTGTTTTCTTTGGTTTTTACTCCGGCCAAAAAATAGAACAAGCACATTATAAAAAACGTACACATCACAGATAATCACGCTTCCACTTTGTTGAAAGTTCTGAGGAAATTCTGAGGAAAAACCTGCTCAGTGACCTTGTGGTTAGAGCAGGGGTCACCAACGCGGTGCCCGCGGGCACCACTTAGCCCGTAAGGACCAGATGAGTAGCCCGCTGGCCTGTTCTAAAAATAGCTCAAATAGCAGCACTTACCAGTGAGCTGCCTCTATTTTTTAAATTGTGTTTATTTACTAGCAAGCTGGTCTCGCTTTGCCCGACATTTTTAATTCTAAGAGAGACAAAACTCAAATAGAATTTGAAAATCCAAGAAAATATTTTAAAGACTTGGTCTTCACTTGTTTAAATAAATTCATTTATTTTTTTACTTTGCTTCTTATAACTTTCAGAAAGACAATTTTAGAGAAAAAAATACAACCTTAAAAATGATTTTAGGATTTTTAAACACATATACCTTTTTACCTTTTAAATTCCTTCCTCTTCTTTCCTGACAATTTAAATCAATGTTCAAGTAAATTTATTTTTTTTATTGTAAAGAATAATACATTTTTAAAAATGTAATTCTTCATTTTAGCGTCTGTTTTTTCGACGAAGAATATTTGTGAAATATTTCTTCAAACTTATTATGATTAAAATTCAAAAAAAAATATTTTGGCAAATCTAGAAAATGTGTAGAATCAAATTTAAATCTTATTTCAAAGTCTTTTGAATTTCTTTTAAAATTTTTGTTCTGGAAAATCTAGAAGAAATAATGATTTGTCTTTGTTAGAAATATAGCTTGGTCCAATTTGTTATATATTCTAACAAAGTGCAGATTGGATTTTAACCTATTTAAAACGTGTCATCAAAATTCTAAAATTAATCTTAATCAGGAAAAATTACTAATGATGTTCCATACATTTTTTTTTTTAATTTTTTCAAAAATATTAGTATTAGCTAGTTTTTCTCTTCTTTTTTTCGGTTGAATTTTGAATTTTAAAGAGTCAAATTTGAAGATAAACTATGTTTCAAAATTTAATTGTCATTTTTTTCGTGCTTTCTCCTCTTTTAAACCATTCAATTAAGTGTAAATATCATTAATTATTAATAATAACATAGAGTTAAAGGTAAATTGAGCAAATTGGCTATTTCTGGCAATTTATTTAAGTGTGTATCAAACTGGTAGCCCTTCGCATTAATCAGTACCCAAGAAGTAGCTCTTGGTTTCAAAAAGGTTGGTGACCCCTGCGTTAGAGTGTCCGCCCTGAGATCGGTAGGTTGTGAGTTCAAACCCCGGCCGAGTCATACCAAAGACTGTAAAAATGGGACCCATTACCTCCCTGCTTGGTACTCAGCATCAATGGTTGGAATTGGGGGTTAAATCAACAAAATGATTCCCGAGAGCAGCCACCGCTGCTGCTCGCTGCTCCCCTCACCTCCCAGGGGGTGGAACAAGGGTGATGGGTCAAATGTAGAGGATAATTTCACCACACCTAGTGTGTGTGTGACAATCCTTGGTACTTTAACTTTAACTAAGCTTAGACTTGGTCTCAGTGGAGCTACAAAGCCAGGATTCAACTTTTAAGTCACAGTCTTTCTGGAATTGAACAAAAATTGCCACATCTAAACTCTTCTAGGTATCAAATACCTCCTTTGTCATGTCCATGTATCGATCCAGTGCTAACTCAACAAACCGTAAGAAACAAAGGTAAAAACTATTCAAAAAGGGTTAAGTTCACTTTTCTTGTGTTTGACAGAGACATTTTGGGGCAACGAGGGTCTAGAATGACGATGTGTTCGAAGCTAAAGTCATACAATGGCAGGTTTTAAGTTTCATGTGGGTTGAGGAGGAGGAGCCACAGTCACCCTTTATTGTGTACCTCTTGCTTGGCCCCGGTATAGACTATAAAAATGGGACCCATTATCCAACTATTAGAGTTTTTATGTTAACATATTATTATTCATATTTAGCCCCCACCTTGTCAAAATCTCCACAAACGGTGTCCCATTTGTTTTATGCTGCATGTTTTTGTCTAAATATTATAGTTTTTGTGTTATCAATATATTATTCATAATCAGCCCCCCCACCTTGTCAAAACCTCCACACACTTTGTCCCTTTTGTTTGTGCTGCAATTTTTGTTGTCTAAATATTATAGTTTTTATGTTATTAATATATTATTCATAATCAGCCCCCACCTTGTCAAAATCTCCACAAACGTGTCCCATTTCTTTTATGCTGCGTTTTTTTGTCTAAATATTATATTTTTTATCTTAATATATTAGTATTCATAATCAGCCCCCCGATCTTGTCAAAATCTCCCCAACTTTGTCCCATTTGTTTTATGCTGCATTTTTTATCCAACTATTATAGTTTTTATTTTGTTAACATATTGTTATTCATAATCAGCCCCCACATTGTCAAAATCTCCACAAAATTTGTCCCATTTGTTTTATGCTGCATTTTTTTGGGTCTAAATATTATCTTTTTTTCAGTTATTAACATCTTATTCATAATCAGCCCCCACCTTGTCAAAATCTCCACAAACGTGTCCCATTTGTTTTATGCTGCAATTCATTTTGTCTAAATATTTTTATTTTTTTATGTAATTAACATATTATTATTCATAACCAGCCCCCGACCTTGTCAACATATCCACAAACTTTTTCCCATTTGTATTATGCTGCAATTTTTTTGTCTAAATATTATAGTTTTTTTATATTTAAAAAATGTTATTATTCATAATCAGCCCCCATCTTGTCAAAATCTCCACAAACTTTGTACCATCTGTTTTATGCTGCATTTTTTTGGGTCTAAATATTATATTTTTTTCAGTTATTAACATATTATTCATAATCAGCCCCCACCTTGTCAAAATCTCCACCATTTGTTTTATGCTGCAATTATTTTTGTCTAAATATTTTAGTTTTTTATGTAATTAACATATTATTCATAACCAGCCCCCCCACCATGTCAAAATCTCCCCAAACTTTGTCCCATTTGTTTTATGCTGCAATTTTTTTGGTCTAAATATTATAGTTTTTAATGTTAATACCGTGTTGTTTTTAATGTCATGGGTGTTTGTTTAAAAAAAATTAAATAATAATAATAACACTGTTAACAAAAAGTATATCAGTGATTCTCAAACAGAGTGCCAACCTTGAGACTTCCGAATTCGGGAGATGGGGGGTTTGAGGCAGTGGTGGTAGCGGGGGGTGTATATTGTAGCGTCATGGAAGAGTTAGTGCTGCAAGGGGTTCTGGGTATTTGTTCTGTTGTGTTTATGTTGCGTTACGGTGCGGATGTTCTCCCGAAATGGGTTTGTCGTTCTTGTTTTGGTGTGGGTTCACAGTGTGGCGCATATTTGTAACAGTGTTAAAGTCGTTTATACGGTCACCCACAGTGTGACCTGTATGGCTGTTGACCAAGTATGACTTGCATTCACTTGTGTGTGTGTGTATATGCCACATTAATTAAGTGGCTGGGCCGGCACGCTGTTTGTATGGAGGAAAAGCGGACGTGGCGACAGGTCGTAGAGTACGCCAATATTGATGTTCGGGTGGAAATCGGGAGATTTTCGGGAGGGGCGCTGATATTCGGGAGTCTCCCGGGAAAATCGGGAGTGTTGGCAAGTATGCATTACCTCCCTGCTTGACACTCAGCATCTAGAGTTGGAATTGGGGGCTGAATCACCCAAAATTATTCCTGGGCGCAGCCACCCCTGCTGCTCACTGCTCCCCTCACCTTCCAGGGGGGTGATGAAGGGTGATGGGTCAAATGCAGAGGATCATTTCACCACACCAAGTGTGTGTGTGACAATCATTGGTACTTTCGCTTTTAACTATAAACCGTTTGCTTGCCTAACAGAATTGCTATTGTGACATCCAGTGGACACATTTAGAACAGCAGTTTCTTTTGTTAAAAAAAGGAACCTGTTTGCGGGCCTGATGTGGCCCGTGGGCAATACTTTTGACACCCCCTGGACTATGTGTTATCGTGTCTCTGCTGGTTGCAGAAAGCCAGGCCTGGGAGACATGCGGCAACACCTGCTCACCCGCTCAGCTGCTGCTGACTGAGACTGAGCCCTCGCCCCTCGCCCCCCGCCGTCCGCCCCCTTCTCGCTCTCCTTCACACACACCGTGCAGCTCTGACATCCCAATCAGTGGCCCCGCCATCTAACCTCCAACACGCACCAAAACACACATGCACACACTCCTCGGCCGGCTGTCCCTTCTCATCCCCCCCCCCCCCCCCACCCTGCTTCAGACAAGCCAACTTGACTGCCAGGGACAAGTGCAGCTGGATCTGCTGCTGTCCATCACTGGGGACCGACTTTCAGCCCGGCTCCATCCCGCTCTACCCCGGTCTTCTGCCAGACACCCTTCCAGGACCAAACAAGGCAAGAGCAGACGCGGCGGTGCGAAGCAAATGGGTGGCACGGTGGATTTGGCCACAAGCATGTGATACTTTGTACGCCTGTGATCTATACACACACACACACACACACACACACACACACACACACACACACACACACAGATATCACACAAGCCTGCCAAAGACAATGTTTACATCACCACGTGTTTGTTATGCCATTCTGACTCCTGTTTGCAACCTTCACGCCCATGCCGAGAGGGAGCAAACTTTCCTACGTGTTGTGAGCATTATAGATCGCCCCCCTCACAGTGTGCGGCAGGTAGCGACGTAAGGGGGAGGAGAAGAAGGAGGGAAGGAAAGGAGGGAAGGTAGAAAAGCGCTATATAAGTATAACCCATTTATTTATTTATATAAGGAATAATGAGGAGGTGAAAGAGGACGAAGAAAAGAATGGAGAAGCCAAAGAAGGAGGAGAAAGACAAATGGTAAGAGAAAGAGAAGGAGGAGGAAAATAAAAAGGAAGAGAGAGAGAAGGAGAAGTAGAAAGAGAAGAAGGCGAAGGAGAAAGAACCAAAAAAAGGAAAAGGAGAGGAAGAACGAGAAGTACACAAAAAAGAAGGAAAAAAGAAAAACAAGAAGAAGACGAAACAAAGGAAGGGGAGAAGAAGGCAAAGTAAGAAAGGGAGGAGAAAGAAAGAGGGATGCGAAGGAGGAGAAAAAGAAAGATGAAGGGGAAGGAGAAGAAGGAGGGAAATAATAATGAGGTGAAAGAGGATGGAGAAAAGAATGGAGAAGCCAAAAAAGGAGGGGAAAGAGAAACGGTAGAAGAAAAAGATGAAGGAGGAAAGGAAAAAGGAAGGGAGAGAGAGAGAAGGAGAAGTAGAAAGAGAAAGAAAAAGAAAAACGAGACGGAAGAAAAGGAGAAGGAGAAGTAGACAAAAAAAGGAAAAAATAAGAAGAAGAAAAAAAAGAAGAAGGAGGAGAAGCTAAAGAAAAAGAAAAAAGAAGAAGAAGAAGAAGAAGAAGAAGAAACAAAGTAAGGGGAGAAGAAGGCAAAAGAAGAGAAAGAGGAGAAAGAAAGAGGGATGTGAAGAAGGAGAAAGAGGAAGATGAAGGGGAAGGAGAAGGAGAAGTAGACAAAAAAGGAAAAAAGAAAAAGAAGGAGAAGCTAAATAAAAGAAAAAAGAAGAAGAAGAAGAAACAAAGTAAGGGGAGAAGAAGGCAAAGGAAGAGAAGGAGGAGAAAGAAAGAGTGATGAGAAGAAGGAGAAAGAGGAAGATGAAGGGGAAGGAGAAGAAGGAGAAGTAGACAAAAAAGAAAAAGAAGAAAAATAAAGAAGAAGGAGGAGAAGCTAAAGAAAAAGAAAAAGAAGAAGAAGAAGAAGAAACAAAGTAAGGGGAGAAGAAGGAGGAGAAAGAAAGAGGGATAAATGGTAAATGGGTTATACTTGTATAGCGCTTTTCTACCTTTTTAAGGAACTCAAAGTGCTTTGACAGTATTTCCACATTCACCCATTCACACACATTCACACACTGATGGCGGGAGCTGCCATGCACGGCGCTAACCAGCAGCCATCAGGAGCAAGGGTGAAGTGTCTTGCTCAAGGACACAACGGACGTGACTAGGATGGTAGAAGGTGGGGATTGAACCAGTAACCCTCAGATTGCTGGCACGGTCACTCTCCCAACTTCGCCACGCCGTCCCCGGATAAGAGGGAGGAGAAAGAGAAAGATGAAGGGGAAGGAGAAGAAGGAGGGAAATAATAATGAGGAGGTAAAAGAGGATGAAGAAAAGAATGGAGAAGCCAAAGAAGCAGGATAAAGAGAAATGGTAGAAGAAAGAGATGAAGGAGGAAAGGAAAGGGGAAGAGAGAGAGAAGGAGAAGTAGAAAGAGAATAAGGAGAATGAGAAAGAGAAAGAAAAAGAAAAAAGAGAAGAAAAGGAGAAGAAGGAGAAGTAGACAAAAAAGAAGAAAAACAGAACAATAAGAAACAATAAAGGAGGAGAAGCTAAAGAAAAATAAAAAGAAGAAGAAGAAACCAAAAACAGAGAGAAGAAGGCAAAGGAACAAAAGGAGGAGAAAGAAAGAGGGATGAGAAGGAGGAGAAAGAGAAAGATGAAGAGGAAGGAGAAGAAGGAGGGAAATAATAATGAGGAGGTGAAAGAGGATGAAGAAAAGAATGGAGAAGCGTGTTGTACTCACCTGCACACCTGAGCACACCTGAGCACATGTGATCACTGTCATCACACCTGAGCACACCTGAGTACATGCTATATGTGATCACTGTCATCACACCTGAGCACACCTGAGCACATGCTATATGTGATCACTGTCATCACACCTGAGCACACCTGAGCACATGCTATATGTGATCACTGTCATCACACCTGAGCACACCTGAGCACATGTGATCACTGTCATCACACCTGAGCACATGCTATATGTGATCACTGTCATCACACCTGAGCACACCTGATAACTGTCATCACACCTGAGCACACCTGAGCACATACTATATGTGATCACTGTCATCACACCTGAGCACACCTGAGCACATGCTATATGTGATCACTGTCATCACACCTGAGCACACCTGAGCACATACTATATGTGATCACTGTCATCACACCTGAGCACACCTGAGCACATACTATATGTGATCACTGTCATCACACCTGAGCACACCTGAGCACATGCTATATGTGATCACTGTCATCACACCTGAGCACACCTGAGCACATACTATATGTGATCACTGTCATCACACCTGAGCACACCTGAGCACATGTGATCACTGTCATCACACCTGAGCACACCTGAGCACACCTGAGCACATGCTATATGTGATCACTGTCATCACACCTGAGCACACCTGAGCACATACTATATGTGATCACTGTCATCACACCTGAGCACACCTGAGCACATGTGATCACTGTCATCACACCTGAGCACACCTGAGCACACCTGAGCACATGCTATATGTGATCACTGTCATCACACCTGAGCACACCTGAGCACATGCTATATGTGATCACTGTCATCACACCTGAGCACACCTGAGCACATACTATATGTGATCACTGTCATCACACCTGAGCACACCTGAGCACATACTATATGTGATCACTGTCATCACACCTGAGCACATACTATATGTGATCACTGTCATCACACCTGAGTACATACTATATGTGATCACTGTCATCACACCTGAGCACACCTGAGCACATGCTATATGTGATCACTGTCATCACACCTGAGCACACCTGAGCACATACTATATGTGATCACTGTCATCACACCTGAGCACACCTGAGCACATACTATATGTGATCACTGTCATCACACCTGAGCACATACTATATGTGATCACTGTCATCACACCTGAGTACATACTATATGTGATCACTGTCATCACACCTGAGCACACCTGAGCACATGCTATATGTGATCACTGTCATCACACCTGAGCACACCTGAGCACATACTATATGTGATCACTGTCATCACACCTGAGCACATACTATATGTGATCACTGTCATCACACCTGAGCACACCTGATAACTGTCATCACACCTGAGCACACCTGAGCACATACTATATGTGATCACTGTCATCACACCTGAGCACACCTGAGCACATACTATATGTGATCACTGTCATCACACCTGAGCACACCTGAGCACATGCTATATGTGATCACTGTCATCACACCTGAGCACACCTGAGCACATACTATATGTGATCACTGTCATCACACCTGAGCACACCTGAGCACATGTGATCACTGTCATCACACCTGAGCACACCTGAGCACATGCTATATGTGATCACTGTCATCACACCTGAGCACACCTGAGCACATACTATATGTGATCACTGTCATCACACCTGAGCACACCTGAGCACATACTATATGTGATCACTGTCATCACACCTGAGCACATACTATATGTGATCACTGTCATCACACCTGAGCACACCTGAGCACATGCTATATGTGATCACTGTCATCACACCTGAGCACACCTGAGCACATACTATATGTGATCACTGTCATCACACCTGAGCACATACTATATGTGATCACTGTCATCACACCTGAGCACACCTGATAACTGTCATCACACCTGAGCACACCTGAGCACATACTATATGTGATCACTGTCATCACACCTGAGCACACCTGAGCACATACTATATGTGATCACTGTCATCACACCTGAGCACACCTGAGCACATGTGATAACTGTCATCACACCTGAGCACACCTGAGCACATGTGATAACTGTCATCACACCTGAGCACACCTGAGCACATGCTATGTGAAAACACTGCCCTCCTCTGCATCTGACTCCTATTTTTGACCAATCCTGACAATTTCCTCGACAAAAGTTAGCTTCCGAGATGTCCCAGAGAAGCCCCTCGGCACCAGTGTTCTGTATTGAAAGTGGCGAGTGTGCCGCAGCGGGGTCATTGACACACCGATCTGACCCTTCGAGGGCACGGGGCTAGCCACTTCCAACACAAACACACGCGAGGTCCGGTATAAATAGAAGCAGCCGTTCTCTGGGAAAAGAAGGGCGAAACACACAAACAAGCCATCCGTGCCGTTTCCTGTGGGGAGGCGGCCATATGGCTGAGTGAAGCTCCTCTTTGATTAAACGCGCGCTGTCACCGCACGAGACGCCGCCGCGTCTTCAAGCGTGCGCCCGGCAGAGACCCCCGTGCAGACGCTCTTGTTTTTACCTTCTTCGGGAGTAAAACGGAGGGAGGATGAGGAGGATAAGGGGGCTGTTTACTCCCTCGGTGGGATTATAGACAGCTGTATAATCTGAACGGGGGCTCACACGTACACACCAAGCTTGGGATTTTAGCTGTTTTAATACATTAGGACAGTGTTTTTCAACCTTTTTTCGAGCCAAGGCACATTTTTTGCGTTGAAAAAATCTGGAGGCACAGTTCTTTTCTTGCGCTCTTATTTTGGTGGCGTTTTCTCTTTTTTTTTGGTATTTTCCTGTAGCAGTTTCATGTCTTCGTTTGAGCGATATTTCCCGCATCTACTTTGTTTGAGCAATCAAGAAGAATTCAGTTGTTTTTATCCTTCTTTGTGGGGACATTGTTGATTGTCATGTTCGGATGTACTTTGTGGACGCCGTCTACTCCACTGTAAGTCTTTGCTGTCGTCCAGCATTCCAGTGTTTCCCACACATTCATTTATTTGTAGAATTAAGGCCGCCACAAATAGTTTTTTTTTTGGTGTCCTGTCCAGCTTCTCAGGCAAATCATATAGTTGATGTAGATGCCCATATCGGCTGTTCAGATTTACTTTACAAAAGAGAAGTGTAGGATCAAGATTTTTGGAGCTCTTTGTTCAGTGGATCAGATGTTTGATGAAGCTTTGTGTCTATCTACCACCACTACTGGTTTCTGTTTGTTTGTTACTGACTGTGGCAGGACACCTCTGCCTCTGTTTCACTTTATGTTGCTGGTAAATAATATGGTTGTAGTAGTAGGCTAAAGTTACATTATTTAGTATGCACTAATTAAAGGGTCAGAGCTTTAAAGAGACATTTTAGCTTTTATATTTTTATAGGATATATTTTTTGTAAGAACCACAATTAATAAATATATTTCAGTGAATAACTTATTGTTCAAATCTGTATATAAATATGTACATAAAGTGTTGTAATTATATTGTAAAATGGATGGATGGATGGACGTTTAAAACAAAACTGTTATTATTAATTAGTAAGTATACATTTTTTGAGCCTTTTTAGAGAAAATCATATCATTGTAGTAAATTATGCAAATTACTCGATGATGTCATTGTGACCACGCCCATGTCCACCGCCACAGGTATCTTGGCAGTTTATGGGAAACACTGCATTCTGTTTTTGTTCAGTTTTATTTTTATTTTGCATAGCCATCCCTAAGCTTCAATGCCCTTTCTTAGGGGCACTCACCTTTTGTTTATTTTTGGTTTAAGCGTTGGGTACCTTTTTACCTGCATGCTGCCTCCCGCATATCGGGATCACGACAAACCATGTTCCCGACATCTACAAAGTGTCATGATCCGTGGTCCGGATCATGTTTTCATTATGTTCTGTTAGTTTAACTCCAATTAGTTCCTGTTTTTGTGTGCACCCTTGTTTGTTTTAGTTACCATGGCGACTTATGATTTTCCCCTGCCTCTGGTGTTCGGGACACGCACCTGTTTCCAATCAAGAGACTTGATTTAAGCCCACACTGCAAAAAGTCAGTGTTCAAAAACAAGAAAAAATAAATAAAACAATTTGGGGTATTTTACTTGAACTAACAAAATTATCTGCCAATAGAACAAGAAAATTCGGCTTGTCAAGACTTTCCAAAACAAGTAAAATTAGCTAACCTCAATGAACCCAAAAATACCTTAAAATAAGTATATTCTCACTAATAACAAGTGCACTTTTCTTGGTTGAAAAAAAAAGAGACCTTTTTGCTCAATATGTTGAAAAATATTCTTAAATTAAGTAAATGCTAGTGCCATTATCTTGACATAATGTTATGTGCTCGGCATCATGACTGAAATTATTACTTTTAAAAAGTAGTTTTAAAAGTGGGCGGTATAGCTCGGTTGGTAGAGTGGCCGTGCCAGCAACTTGAGGGTTGCAGGTTCAATTCCCGCTTCCGCCATCCTAGTCACTGCCGTTGTGTCCTTGGGCAAGACACTTTACCCACCTGCTCCCAGTGCCACCCACACTGGTTTAAATGTAACTTAGATATTGGGTTTCACAATGTAAAGCGCTTTGAGTCACTTGAGAAAAAGCGCTATATAAATGTAATTCACTTCACTTCACAGTTTTATTCTTGTGAGTGTTAATGACACAGCTTTACAACACTTGATATTCCAGTTTCAAGCATATTTTACTCAATATAGGTCATAAAATCTCAGCAACAAGCTGTAATATCTTACTGAGATCATTTAGGACCAAAACACTTAAAACAAGTAAAACACTCTAACATAAAATCTACTTAGTGAGAAGAATTATCTTATCACACAGAAAATAAGCAAATATAACCCTTATTTGAGATATTTAATCTTACTTAGATTTCAGTTTTTGCAGTGCACCTTTGCCAGTCAGTCGTCCTGGCGTCATTATTGGTTTCATGCCACAGTTTCATGTTGTCCTATGCCATAGTTATGTTAGTTGTTTCATGCCACAGTAAGTCTTGTTTATTCTATATCCATAGTCATTGCTCGTGTCAGGTCTGATTCCATAGTTATGCTAGTTGCTCCATGCCATAGTTTGGTTAGTTGTTTCATGCCACACTTTCACGTTTGTTTCTTGCTATGCCATAGCTTATGCTCGTAGTTTACTTTAACTCCAAGTGCGATCAGCCTCTTTTTCCGTTTTTTTTGTACCTTTTTGAGAGAAGATAATTAAATATGCTCCTACCTGCAAGCCTTGTCCGGAATAGTCCGTTTGCATCCTGGGAGAACAAACCTCGCAGTAAGCTGCAAAAACCACGTCGTGACACAAAGCAATTAGCTACTTTCTGCCACCTACTGATATGGAAGAGTATTGCACGGTTACTCTGCCGAGCTCTAGACAGCACAGACACTCAGCAATGGCACATTATTTGCGGATTATAATTACTGGTTTGCAAAAAATATTTTTAACCCAATTAGGTGAAATTAAATAATCTCCCATGGCACACCAGACTGCATCTCACGGCACACTAGTGTGCCTCGGCACAGTGGTTGAAAAACACTGCATTATGAAGTCTGCAACCCCATCTGTGGCCATCTGTGCTCCCACTGCTCCACCGCGCCGCGTCGCTGAAGGACCAGACACTTGCCGAGACGGAGGGTAACGTCGAACGTCGCAGGTGAGGACAGTCGGTTAAACCCAGGCAGCGGACGCCGGATTTAAACGAGAGTTACGTCGCATGTGCGACGTAATCTGGCCTAAAAGATTGCTCGCTGGGGGAAAATGTCGGCGCCATGACGAAACCCGATGAAAAGCCCTGGAGTGCCTAGCGTGGCGGAACAAAAGCCTGCGCAATGCAGCGGGGTGTCTTCCTTCCTTTTGGAGTCTCACCATATGGTCCAAAACAGGGGTGTTAAAGATCCGGGCCAGAATTATCTGTGTTCCCCGGGATGATATTTGATTAGTATTAGAACCGGCCCGCAGGCCACAGCCGCCCGCTGCTGTTTTGCACGCACCAATACTCCATCAGTGTTGGCGCTAGGAATTATCAAAAACGGGGTTCCCACAGTAACTACTCAGTGGCCTTGTGGTTAGTGTGTCCGCCCTGAGATCGGTAGGTTGTGAGTTCAAACCCCGGCCGAGTCATACCAAAGACTATAAAAATGGGACCCAATACCTCCCTGCTTGGCACTCAGCATCAACGGTTGAAATTGGCGGTTAAATCACCAAAAATTATTCCCGGGCGCGGCCACTGCTGCTGCTCACTGCTCCCCTCACCTCCCAGGGGGTGAACAAGGGGATGGGTCAAATGCAGAGGACAAATTTCACCACACCTAGTGTGTGTGTGTGACAATCATTGGTACTTTAACTTTAATATTTGTGGAAAAATAACAAGAAAATAATATAAACTGAGGAAAATCGAGTCATTTCTGGACTTCCAGAAGAAAAAACATCACAAAAAAAGCAAAAATATCACAAAAACATTGATATTAAAATGTAAACAAAAGTACTGAAATAAGTACCATTATGCAGATATGTGGAAAAAATAACAAGAAAAGAATATAAACTGAGGAAAATCGAGTCATTTCTGGACTGATAGATGAAAAAAACATTACAAAAAAAGCAAAAATTTCACAAAAACATTAATGTTAAAATACAAACAAAAATACTGAGATAAGTACCATTATGCAGATATTTGTGGAACAATTACAAGAAAAGAATATAAACTGAGGAAAATCGAGTCACTTCTGGACCTTCAGAAGAACAAACTAGAGATAAATGCTTTAAAATGTAATATCGGAAATTATCTGTATCGGTTTCAAAAAGTAAAATGTATGACTTTTTTAAACACCGCTGTACGAAGTGGTACACGGACGTAGGCGGATATACAGAGCGCCAATAAACCTTAAAGGCACTGCCATTACGTGCCGGCCCAATCACATAATATCTACGGCTTTTCACACACACACAAGTGTGGTCAACAGCCATATAGGTCACACTGATGGTAGCCGTATAAACAACTTTAACACTGTTACAAATATGCGCCACACTGTGAACCCACACCAAACAGGAATGACAAACACATTTCGTGAGAACATCCGCACCGCAACACAACATCAACACAACAGAACAAATACCCAGAACCCCTTGCAGCACTAACTCTTCCGGGACGCTACAATATACACCCCCCGCTATCCCCTACCCTGTAACCCCCCGCCCCCCTACCCCACCCACCTCAACCTCCTCATGCTCTCTCAGGGAGAGCATGTCCCAAATTCCAAGCTGCTGTTTTGAGACACGTTAAAAAAAATAAGGCACTTTGTGACTTCAATAATAAATATGGCAGTGCCATGTTGGCATTGTTTTTTCCATAACTTGAGTTGATTTATTTTAGAAAACCTTTTTACATTTTTTAATGCATCCAGCGGGGCATCACAACAAAATTAGGCATAATAATGTGTTAATTCCACGACTGTATATATCTGTATCTGTTGATATCAGAATCGGTAATTAAGAGTTGGACAATATTGGAATATCGGATATCGGCAAAAAAGCCATTATCGGACATCTCTAGAAAAAACATTACAAAAAGAGCAAAAAATGTCACAAAAACATTGATATTAAAATGTAAAGTACTGAAATAAGTACCATTATGCAGATATTTGTGGAAAAATTACAAGAAAATAATATAAACTGAGGAAAATCGAGTCATTTCTGGACCTATAGAAGAAAAAACATTATAAAAAAAGCTAAAATTGTTGGGGACTCGCATGGCTGCCGTTTTAGTGACCCCAAGATGCAGGAACCAGGAAAGCAGAGAGTAGGTAAAATGAGTTTCAATCTCATAAACAGAACAATGAAGCAGTCTTGCATACAAAGGTTCCAAACATAGGACAAGGCATAAATAGAACATATGCTGATTGGCAGCAGGTGTGGACCGGCTGCCAATCAACGGCAGGTGAGGAAAAAACAGTGCTCCGCGGAACAAACAGGAAATGGAACGAAATAAGAGCACTGACGGAAAGTAAATACAAAAACAAGGACACAAACAGAAATGAAGTGACAGATCGTCACAAAAATGTCACAAAAACATTAATATTAAAATGTACACAAAAGTACTGAAATAAGTACCATTATGCAGATATTTGTGGAAAAATTACAAGAAAAGAATATAAACTGAGGAAAATCGAGTCATTTCTGGACCGACAGAAGAAAAAACATTACAAAAAAAGCAAAAATGTCACAAAAACATTGATATTAAAATGTAAAGTACTGAAATAAGTACAATTATGCAGATATTTGTGGAAAAATTACAAGAAAAGAATATAAACCGAGGAAAATCGAGTCATTTCTGGACCGATAGAAGAAAAAACATTACAAAAAAAGGAAAAATGTCACAAAAACAATGATATTAAAATGTAAAGTACTGAAATAAGTACCATTATGCAGATATTTGTGGAAAAATAACAAGAAAATAATATAAACTCTGAGGAAAATCGAGTCATTTCTGGACCGACAGAAGAAAAAACATTACAAAAAAAGCACAATAAATCACAAAAACATTGATATTAAAATGTACACAAAAGTACGGAAATAAGTACCATTATGCAGATATTTGTGGAAAAATTACAAGAAAAGAATATAAATTGAGGAAAATTGAGTCATTTCTGGACCGATAGAAGAAAAAACATTACAAAAAAAGCAAAAATGTCACAAAAACATTGATATTAAAATATAAAGTACTGAAATAAATACCATTATGCAGATATTTGTGGAAAAATTGCAAGAAAAGAATATAAACCGAGGAAAATCGAGTCATTTCTGGACTTACAGAAGAAAAAAACACAACACAAGAATCCATCCCTTTAGACAAGTATCGATCCGATACCAATACCCGCCTCGGTATCGATACAATCCCTACTTAGACGTTACTCCCGTGTTCGTGTCTGCAATGGAAACACAGCTGCAACAGATTAGCCCCAGACAACCATGACTGCAGAGCAAGTTCCCTTCAATCCTCCCCGTCTACGCAACCGCTGCTGCTCCGCCGAGACCCTCGCCGGTGACCACATAGTCCTAAAACTCTCTCTCCCCGTCTCCCGCTTATCCCTCGCGCCCCCCCCCCCCCCACTGTAATTCGCCCAGTCTCCAGGAATGCTGTTGTTTTTAATTTCTCCCAGCTGCTCTGGCTGGCTGCCCGGGCCGCCTGCCTTCCCACATCTGTTCCCCATCCAGCCGCTGAGGAGTCCACGCAAACACTCCCCCCCCCCCCCCCCCCCCGCCCCGCACCAGGCCTTCGTATCAAAACATGGGGTTTGCAAGACCCCGGCTTCACAAGATACGTCACCTCCATCCTCGTTCCCACCAGGTAAAAAAAACCTCAATCAAACATAAGCTCACCTCACCGACCACACGTCCTCCCCCTATGGCTACTAATAGTCTCCCTTTTCGCGCGGACTCGTATTTGTTTATTTGTGTCCTGACTCGGCCTCATCTTGAGCCGATTTAGAGTTCAGAGGCTTTTACGTCCTAACTAATGACAGGCCTGTGTTGATGCACACACACACACACACACACACACACACACACACACACACACACACACACACACACACACACACACACACACACACACACACACATGTGCTCACGCGCTAACTGGAGACATGTGTTCGTGCTGCAGACAAAAACACATCTCTGACGCTGCACATGCAGGGCTACTTGAACAAAGAAATAGAACATGAAAAGGAGGCGGGGGGTCCCGCTAATAAAACACGGGCAAGCCAAGGACGGGCGGTACAGCCTAAAATATTGCAGTTTTTTTTGCAATGACAGTAAATGTACCGATTAGAGATGTCCGATAATATCGGACTGCCGATATTATCTGCCGATAAATGCTTTAAAATTGATTTATTTTGGAAAACCTTGTTACATTGCTTTAAAGGCCTACTGAAAGCCACTACTACCGACCACGCAGTCTGATAGTTTATATATCAATGATGAAATCTTAACATTGCAACACATGCCAATACGGCCGGGTTAACTTATAAAGTGCAATTTTAAATTTCCCGCTAAACTTCCGGTTGAAAACGTCTATGTATGATGACGTATGCGCGTGACGTCACGGAGAGAACGGAAGTATTGGTACACCATTGAATCCAATACAAAAAAGCTCTGTTTTCATCTCAAAATTCCACAGTATTCTGGACATCTGTGTTGGTGAATCTTTTGCAATTTGTTTAATGAACAATGGAGACTGCAAAGAAGAAAGCTGTAGGTGGGATCGGTGTATTAGCGGCGGACTACAGCAACACAACCAGGAGGACTCTTACTTGGATAGCAGACGCGCTAGCCGCCGACCGCACGGATAATCAGGTGAAGTCCTTCGTCCTTCCGTCGATCGCTGGAACGCAGGTGAGCACGGGTGTTGATGAGCAGATGAGGGCTGGCGTAGGTGGAGCGCTAATGTTTTTAATCATAGCTCCGTGAGGTCCCGTTGGTAAGTTAGCTTCAATGGCGTCGTTAGCAACAGCATTGTTAAGCTTCGCCAAGCTGGGAATTAATAACCGTGTAGTTACATGTCCATGGTTTAATAGTATTGTTGATCTTCTGTTTATCCTTCCAGTCAGGGATTTATTTATTTTGTTTCTATCTGCATTTGAGCCCGATGCTATCACGTTAGCTCCGTAGCTAAAGAGCTTCGCCGATGTATTGTCGTGGAGATAAAAGTCACTGTGAATGTCCATTTCGCGTTCTCGACTCTCATTTTCAAGAGGATATAGTATCTGAGGTGGTTTAAAATACAAATCCGTGATCCACAATAGAAAAAGGAGAAAGTGTGGAATCCAATGAGCCAGCTTGTACCTAAGTTACGGTCAGAGCGAAAAAAGATACGTCCTGCACTGCACTGTAGTCCTTCACTCTCACTTTCCTCATCCACGAATCTTTCATCCTCGCTCAAATTAATGGGGTAATCGTCGCTTTCTCTGTCCGAATCTCTCTCGCTGCATTGTAAACAATGGGAAAATGTGAGGAGTCCTTCCTCCGGTGTCATCACGCTACTTCCGGTACAGGCAAGGCTTTTTTTTATCAGCGACTTAAAGTTGCGACCTTTATCGTCGTTGTTCTCTACTAAATCCTTTCAGCAAAAATATGGCAATATCACGAAATGATCAAGTATGACACATAGAATGGATCTGCTATCCCCGTTTAAATAAAAACATTTCATTTCAGTAGGCCTTTAATGCATCCAGCGGGGCATCACAACAAAATTAGGCATAATAATGTGTTAATTCCACGACTGTATATTTCGGTATCGGTTGATATCGGTATCGGTAATTAAGAGTTGGACAATATTGGAATATCGGATATCGGCAAAAAAGCCATTATCTCTAGTACGGATATAATATTGGGCTTATTCATAATATTAGAGTCATTTTAAAATGTATTTAAAAAATACTTCTAATTTAGCTGCTGACATATGCAGTGATATATTAGGTGATGTTCGGTTGTATTAAAAAAGCCAAAACCAGTGAAGTTGGCACGTGTTGCAAATCGTAAATAAAAACAGAATACAATGATTAGCAAATCCTTTTCAACTTATATTCAATTGAATAGACTGCAAAGACAAGATATTTAATGTTCCAACTGAGAAACTTCCATTTTTTTTTGTGCAAATAATCATTAACTTAGAATTTAATGGCAGCGACACGTTGCAAAAAAGTTGGCACAGGGGCATTTGTACCACTGTGTTACATGGCCTTTCCTTTTAACAACACTCAGTAAACGTTTGGGAACTGAGGAGACCAATTTTTAAAGCTTTTCAGGTGGAATTCTTTCCCATTCTTGCTTGATGTACAGCTTAAGTTGTTCAACAGTCCGGGGGTCTACGTTGTGGTAATTTAGGCTTCATAATGCGTCACACATTTTCAATGGGAGACAGGTCTGGACTACAGGCAGGCCAGTCTAGTACCCGCACTCTCTTACTACAAAGCCACGCTGTTTGCTTGGCATTGTCTTGCTGAAATAAGCAGGGGCGTCCATGATAACGTCGCTTGGATGGCGACATATGTTGCTCCAAAACCTGTATGTATCTTTCAGCATTAATGGCGCCTTCACAGATGTGTAAGTTACCCATGTCTTGGGTACTAATACACCCCCATACCAACACAGATGCTGGCTTTTTAACTTTGCGCCTATAACAATCCGGAAGGTTCTTTTCCTCTTTGTTCCTGGGTGTTGTTGATAAATGGCTTTCGCTTTGCATAATACAGTTTTAACTTGCACTTACAGATGTAGCGACAAACTGTAGTTACTTGATAGTGGCTTTCTGAAGTGTTCCTGAGCCCATGTGGTGATATCCTTTACACACCGATGTCGCTTTTTGATGCAGTGCCGCCTGAGGGATCGAAGGTCCGTAATATCATGTGATTTCTCTAGATTCTCTGAACCTTTTGATGATATTACGGAGCGTAGATGGTGAAATATCTAAATTCCTTGCAATAGCCAGTGGAGAAATGTTGTTCTTAAACTGTTCAACAATACTCACTGTTACAGTACAAGCGGCCCTCTGAAGGCAGCCATGACTGCGATTTGTGGCCCTTGTTGACACCCCTGTTGTGTCGTCTATATTAGCGATTCCCAAACGACTCAAACCATTATCAAAGGTTTCATGCGCAATTAATTTGATTTGATTCATTATTTAAGTACAGTGTTTTATATTCCCGTGTTATATAAAAGTGCACCTGTTCAAACTGTGCGTACTGTTACAGTGGCCAAACATATTAACTATACGACCTCGTTTTTAATGACTACTTAAGCCTGCTGGGCTACTGTATTTGAATATCGGTCATTATGGTGGTACGCGCAGAGTGTTTTCCGAGGTGCTACTTGGTGGAAACAGTCTGGTCTATATGGTGATAATAGATAGCTATACCGTACTACTGGCAGCTGAGCAAAAAAGAATACATTGAACTTCCTTTCTAGTGTGCGAGAAAAATCAAGAAGTGAGGATGAGAGACAATTGATCAGGGTTACATATATATACATGCCTACATACAGTCGCGATAAAAAGTTTACATACACTTGTAAATAACATAATGTCATGGCGGTCTTGAGTTTCCAATCATTTCTACAAGTCTTATTTTTTTGTGATAGAGGGATTGGAGCACATACTTGTTGGTCAACAAAAAACATTCATGAAGTTTGGTTCTTTTATAAATTTATTATGGGTCTACTGAAAATGTGAGCAAATCTGCTGGGTCAAAAGTATATATACAGCAATGTTAATATTTGGTTACATGTCCCTTGGCAAGTTTCACTGCAATAAGGCTCTTTTGGTAGTGTGAAAAATGCAAATATGTTTCAGTGTTTCCCATAAACTGCCAAGATACCTGTGGCGGTGGGGGCGTGGCTATGGGCGTGGTCAACATGACATCATCGAGTAATTTGCATAATTGACTACAATGATATGATTTTCTCTAAAAAGGCTCAAAAAATGTATACTTACTAAATAATAATAACAGTTTTGTTTTAAACGTCCATCCATCCATCCATTTTACAATATAATTACAACACTTTATGTACATATCTATATACAGATTTGAACAATAAGTTATTCACTGAAATATATTTATTAATTGTGGTTCTTACAAAAAATATATCTTATAAAAATATAAAAGCTAAAATGTCTCTTAAAGCTCTGCCCCTTTAATTAGTGCATACTAAATAATTTAACTTTAGCCTACTACTACAACCATATTATTTACCAGCAACATAAAGTGAAACAGAGGCAGAGGTGTCCTGCCACAGTCAGTAACAAATAAACAGAAACCAGTAGTGGTGGTAGATAGACACACAGCTTCATCAAACATCTGATCCACTGAACAAAGAGCTCCAAAAATCTTGATCCTACACTTCTCTTTTGTAAAGTAAATCTGAACAGCCGATATGGGCATCTACATCAACTATATGATTTGCCTGAGAAGCTGGACAGGACAAAAAAAACAAAAAAAACTAACACATTTTTTTGTGGCGGCCTTAATTATTTCGTGGCGGGCCACCACAAATAAATGAATGTGTGGGAAACACTGTGTTTAAGAATTCTTTCTTTATTCATAGTCATGTTTAAAGCAGCTAGTGTTTTTCCATTTGTACTCTTTCTATTGTTTTAGGAATATGTCCGCAAGTAAACTGTGTGGTGTTACCTTGAAGGCTTGCAATGTCGGTACTCCCTTCTTATATTTTGTCTGTAAGTACTCCCTTATATCTTATCTGTAGTAGAACAATGAGCTTGTGTTCCTTTCTGGAGAGGGCGGGGGCTGTTTGCGTATTCAAGAAGTTGTCTCTTCCTGTTTGAATGAATCCCGAGATGACGGTATGACTGTATTGATGTGGGCTGGTCTCCTGAAACTTCAGTAAAACATGATAATATTCCTATTCTGTCTGGATGGTTCTTCTTACTCTGCATATATGTCATCTGAAAGAACTTGGGATTGACCGGTGACTTTAATTCCCTGAGCGGTAGACTGGTCAGACGTAACAGTAGCCATCCACAAGCTTCTGCTTGAATTTTTGACCACTCCTCTCGACAATATTGGTGCAGTTCAGCTAAATGTGTTGGTTTTCTGACATGGACTTGTTTATTCAGCATTGGGAATTGCTTTTAATGACTACTTAAGCCTACTGGGCTACTGTATTTGAACGTCGGTCATCATGGTGGTACTTGCAGAGTGTTTTCCGAGGTGCTACTTGGTGGAAAACTGCTTGGTGTATATGGTGATAATAGATAGCTATACTGTACTACTGGCAACTCAGCGGAAAAAAGAATACATTGAACTTCTTTTTTTAGTGCGCGAGAAAAATCAAGATAAGTGGAGGCTGCAAGCGAGGATGAGAGACAATTGATCAGGGTTAAAGATAGAGGAGTCGTATTTCTGTCCGTGGGAGCTGCAGGGATCTTGTCATCCAGCGCTCATATCTGTGAAAGCTGTTATTGATGTAATTGTATTGAAGTTCTAGCGACCATCTGTTCTCCTCCGGGAGGGCCCCGGCTCCTCTCGTCGACAGTGAAGTGGTTATGTGCCGCGTATCGCCGCTGCAGACGCGCTCCGAGGGGGAAAAAAAACCCAAAAAAACTTCCTTTTCAGATTTTCCCAACGGCTGCTAATAAAATCCAGATGCTAGACATGAGCCGACTCTCTCACCTCGCCTCGCCTCCCTCCTCCTTCTGTCCTCCCTCTCCGTCTTGTGTCATCCACCTCCCTGCCTACAACAATACCCGACTTTATTGGGCCTCTTTCATCTTCTCACCGCGTTCCGTACACACCTCCTCCTCCTCGCTCCGGCCACTAACCCGAGAGTCGCTCCTAAATAGAGGAAAGTATTCGTGACATCCAGTCCAGGCGGGCCGGGGCCAAGAACAACTCCTCGGTCCAGCCAGACACATCTGGAGTGCGTTAGGGTGGCAGCGGTACCAGCCTTCTGTCCCGGCGAGGTCACATAGAAAGTATTGTTCAATGTTCAAAATGCATATTCATAAACTAAACACTGGAAGCAGACTGCAGAATCTTGACGCACACTTTCACTCCCGTGCAGTTATATGCAACTATATATATATATATATATATATATATATATATATATATATATATATATATATATATATATATATATATATATATATATATACATACATATATATACATACATATATACGTGTATATACATACACATATATAAAAATTAAAAATAAAATAAAATACAATAAAATACATTTTGAAATGTGTCTATAATCAGTTATATACAAAATAATACATTGTGATATATATTGTTACGTTTTTCGTCAGATTACAGTTGTAATCAAAAATAGAATCATGAAATTATTAAAAATGAACTACATAATTTTAGGTGTGAACACATTTGTAGTGTTGTTCAGAGCTAATGTCAACAACACAAAAAATAAATACAAATAAAATAAAATGTAAATAAAATAAATACAAAAATAAAATAAAAAACAATAAAATAAATAAACAAAAATAATAAAAAACCCATTTTGAAATGTTTCTATAATCCTTTACATACAAATTAATAAATTGTGATATATATTGTTACGAATTTTCGTCAGATTACAGTTGCAATCAAAAATGGAGTCATTAAATTGTTAAACAATAATTACAAAATTTCAGAGTGTAGTGGAGTCCAGAGCTAATGTAAACAACACAAAAAAAGAATTAAAATAAAATAAAATGTAAGTTAAAAAAAAAAAAATATATATATATATATATATATATATATATATATATATATATATATATATATATATATATATATATATATATATATATATATATATATATATATATATAAAATGTTTCTATAGTCATTTACATACAAAATAATACGTTCTGATATATATTGTTACGAATTTTCGTCAGATTACAGTTGCAATCAAAAATGGAATCATTAAATTATTAAACAATAATTATAAAATTTCAGGTGTAAACACATGTGTAGTGGTGTCCAGAGCTAATGTAAATAACACAAAAAACGAATAAAAATAAAATAAAATTTAAGTTAAAAAAAATAAAAAATAAATACAATAAAATAAATATATATATATATAATATATATATATATATATATATATATATATATATATATATATATATATATATATATATATATATATATATATATATATATATATATATATATATATATATATATATATAAATATATATATATATATATATATATATATTTTTTTTTTAAATGTTTCTATAGTCATTTATTTACAAAGTAATACATTGTGATGTATATTGTTACGTTTTTCATCAGATTACAGTTGCAATCAAAAATGGAGTCATGAAAATATTAAAAATTAATCACATCATTTTAGGTGTGAACAAATTTGTAGTGTTGTCCAGAGCTAATGTCAACAACACAAAAATTAAATAAAAATTAAATAAAATGTAAATAAAATAAATACATAAATAAAATAAAATAAATAAACAAAAAAAAATTAAAACCCCATTTTGAAATGTTTCTATAATCATTTATATACAAAATAATACATTGTGATATATATTGTTACGTTTTTCGTCAGATTACAGTTCCAATCAAAAATGGAATTATGAAATTATTAAAAATAATTATATAATTTTAGGTGAAAACAAATGTGTAGTGGTGTCAAGAGCTAATGTCAACAACACAAAAAAAGAATTAAAATAAAATAAAATTTAAGTAAAAAAAATAAATAATAAAATACAATAAAATAAATATATATATATTTTGTTTTAAATGTTTCTATAGTCATTTATTTACAAAGTAATACATTGTGATGTATATTGTTGCGTTTTTCGTCAGATTACAGTTGTAATCAAAAATGGAGTCATGAAAATATTAAAAAATAATTACATAATTTTAGGTGTGAACACATTTGTAGTGTTGTCTAGAGCTAATGTCAACATCACAAAAAATAAATAAAAATTAAATAAAATGTAAATAAAATAAATACATAAATAAAATAAAATAAATAAACAAAAAAAAATAAAAACTCCATTTTGAAATGTTTCTATAATCATTTATATACAAAATAATACATTGTGAAATATATTGTTACGTTTTTCGTCAGATTACAGTTCCAATCAAAAATGGAATTATGAAATTATTAAAAATAATTATATAATTTTAGGTGAAAACAAATGTGTAGTGGTGTCCAGAGCTAGAGTAAACAACACAAAAAAAGAATAAATATAAAATAAAATGTAAGTTAAAAAAAATACAATAAAATACAATAAAATAAAACAATAAAACATTTAAATGTTTCCATAGTCACTTTCATACAAAATAATACATTGTGATATATATGGTTACGTTTTTCGTCAAGATTACAGTTGCAATCAAAAATGGAATCATGAAAAGATTAAAAATGAATTACATAATTTTAGGTGTGAACCAATTTGTAGTGTTGTCCAGAGCTAATATAAACAACACAAAAAATATTTAAAAAAAACCCAATGTGAATAAAATAAATAAAAACATAAAATTACATTTTGAAATGTTTCTATAATCATTTATATACAAAATAATACATTGTGATACTGTATATATTATTATTGCAGTATATATAGCGATATAGATTTTAGGCCATCCCAAATATTAATGTTCATGTTTTATGTTTAGGTTTACTAGACCTGAACGTACACACAAAGCATCGTCTGAAGTGGTGGAAAACACGTGTGTGTGTTTACACATGTGTGTCGGCGTTTGTGTGTGGCTCCCAGGGTCGCTGTGCGAGAGGAGTCGAACACCTGAACATCAATAACTGTCACGAGGGGCCACCTGGGACCCCCACAGCCAGCTTGCACCACGGGCACACAGCCATCACCAGCACAGCTGCCACTGAGAGCCGGGGGAGGGGGAGCGGAGGAAGCAAAGCGAGCAGATATACGAGAAGGTGACTCTTACTCGCACATCTGGGGGGGGGGGGGGGGGGGGGGTTTGGAAACGGCAGACATGAACGAGGGGCGCGGGATTTACATGCAAGGAGCTGCTGCTTATCTTCCCGTCCTCGGCCTCGTCGGCCGTGAGCCTAATTTCGCCAGCTGAGAGCTCGGCCCGAGGCTGTCGCGTTCCACCGTCAGACGTCCTTCGCCGTTGGCCGATGACCTCAGTCAGCAGGCGCCGTCAGACGTGACATAAATCCTCCAAAGACCTCCGATGAGCTCCACACCTGAACTCAACCTGACCGAGTGCGATCGTCTCAAACTCCAGACCTCCCCGACTCCTGAGTTATTACCCTGCATTCTTCCAACTGTTACTGACCTCCTCTATTAGTGACGTTAGCTTCATGCGATGTCTCGCACTGGCTCCTTGCTTCCTACTGAAAACTCCAAATCGACGTCTAACCCAAGACTAAAACACTCATTCACCATCGCTGTGAATGCTAGAAGTCATAATGGCTGCAAGGCAAATAAACTGTAGCCTAGTCAGATACTATTGTCTTAAAGCCTATGTGTCAAAGTCAAGGCCTGTGGGCCAGATCTGCACGCACCAATACTCCATCAGGAATTTTTAAAAATGAAGTCCCAGGGACCCCATAAAGTCATGACATCGCATGGAAAAAAGATAAGACCTTCTGGAGGAAAGTTCTGTGGTCGAATGGAACAAAAATGGAGCTGTTTGGCCACAATACCCAGCAATATGTTTGGAGGAGAAAAAGTGAGGCCTTTAATCCCAGGAACACAATTCCTACCGTCAAGCATGGTGGTGGTAGTGTTATGCTCTGGGCCTGTTTTGCTGCCAATGGAACTGGTGCTTTACAGAGAGTAAATGGGACGATGAAAAAGGAGGATTACCTCCATATTCTTCAGGACAACCTAAAATCATCAGCCCAGGAGGTTGGGTCTTGGGCGCAGTCGGGTGTTCCAACAGGACAATGACCCCAAACACACGTCAAAAGTGGTAAAGGAATGGCTAAATCAAGCTAGAATTAAGGTTTTAGAATGGCCTTCCCAAAGTCCTGACTGTGGACAATGCTGAAGAAACAAGTCCATGTCAGAAAACCAACACATTTAGCTGAACTGCACCAGTTTTGTCAAGAGGAGTGGTCAAACATTCAAGCAGAAGCTTGTGGATGGCTACCAAAAGTGCCTTATTGCAGTGAAACTTGCCAAGGGACATGTAAGCAAATATTAACATTGCTGTATTTGCAGATATGCTCACATTTTCAGTAGACCCATAAAAAATTCATAAAAGAACCAAACTTCATGAATGTTTTTGTGTGACCAACAAGTATGTGCTCCAATCACTACATCACAAAAAAAAAAAAGAGTTGTAGAAATGATTGGAAACTCAAGACAGCCATGACATTATGTTCTTTACAAGTGTATGTAAACTTTTGACCACGATTGTACATGTTGCGGTTAATAGGTTAATAGTATTCTATCTTTATTTGTCGTCATTTATATTTTCTGAATAAATGACGTGATAATGCTCATCAGTCAACTCATTGGTGTTAATTTTCAATCTATCAAGATAACAAAATGATATCAAAATCAAATGACAGTATGTTATTTATGTAGTTTGATCATTTTCCTCGACTGATGTACTGACATCATGTGGTTTATTTTGTACATATGTAGCATCATCTACAAAGATGCAAAGAATTGCTATTGCGACATCCAGTGGACACATTTAGAACAGCAGTAAGTAAACAGCTTCTATCAATTTATATATTACTCAAAAGGAAACTGGTTGTGTTTAATAAAATTCTACCCAAACATTTAAAAAAAATGTTGAATACAAATAAGGCAACAAGAGAAGCATCCAACACTTCTGTTTTCTAAAGTAAGTCTGTACAGCAGATATGATCATCTACATCACAGGTGTCAAACTCAAGGCCCGGGGGCCACAGCCTGGAAAAAACGGGTTTAAATAAAACACTTTTTTTTTTTAACTAAATGCATTCGTTCTTTCAATTTTGACAAAAAAAAAAAAAAATGCATATTTTAAACTTGAATATTATCTGATCATGCCAATTATATTATTATATACTATATTGCAAAACTAAATTTGGGAGAAAATACAAATAAGTAAAAATCTGCTTGTCACATTTATTTACGATTTTAACGCAAGTTATACATTAAAAAAAAATCTAATAATCAAATGCATATGCATTTCGATTAATCATGATTAATCACAGGTTATTACCTGTGATTATTATGTACATTAATTTTAAAAAAGCGGCCCTCATTAGTGCGATGTGGCCGTCAATGAAAATGAGTTTGACACCCCTGATCTACATCATCAATATGATTTGCATGAGTGGCTGGACAAGACAGATTTAAAAAAAAAAAAAAAATTGGGATTATTTTAAAAAATTATTATTTTTGACACTCCTACTAAAATTGTGAGGTAACTTTACTGCAACACCTCTGTGATGGCGTTGAATTGAACGGAGAGAAGAGCGGCGATTCCATGCTCAAGCCAACAACACCCGAGCCGTAAACGGCCCCCGGGCCGCACTTTTGGACACCCCTGGCAATGTGTAAAACATACACGTACTCTTTAAATATTGTGGGCTATCATACCATTGTATTTAATGATATGGTGTAAAAACAATGTATTTGTTCTAATATGAAACATTGACATTTGGTAAACTAAATAGCCAGGAAAATTAAATCAAAATGTTCTAATCAAGTTAGTTTCATACATTACAATGTTTAACATTTCGCATTTTGTGTTGCACAATGTTGCGTGAAATGGTGAACAAATTACACCCCAAACAGTTTAATTAAGGCCTGGTCCTGAAAAAGGCATACAACAACTTTATTGTGCCATAAAAAAGGGAAACTCGAAATGCCTGCGTTTGATTTTAAATAAAAAATATATATATTTAGTCGCATTCAACAAGACACACTCTTGACTAATTCGCGTGCACAAACCCCAAAATATCCCCCCAAACATCGCACACCTGCAGCTTAACCCAGCACCAATTAGCTCATCAGGCTTTTAATTACTCCGTTAATTGCATACAGGCGGCATGAAGGGCAGCCTGGGAATAGGGCAAAGGAGGGTCTCATGAGGACCCGTCCTGACAAGCCTGACAAACAAAGCAGATGTTTATTGTTGTTTTTGGAGGTTTTTTTTTTTTTTTTTCCACCGACGGCACCGTCGACGGGGGACGGCGGTTGCTCACGGGCGCCGACGCCTCGCGTGACATCACTTCCTGTTTTACTTGTTGACGCGTGACCGGCTGGAAAAATACGAAACCAGCGGTGTCGGGAGAAGCCGAGGGGGCAAGTAAGGAGCTACGCATGTACATACCAGGGTTGGAATTGGGGGTTAAATCACTTAAAGGATTCCCGAGCGCAGCCACCGCTGCCCCTCACTGCTCCCCTCACCTCCCAGGGGGTGGAACAAGGGGTCAAATGCAGAGGGTAATTTCACCTAACCCTTAACTTTAACATGTGCTGCATCTGGAGTAGTTTGTGTCGGTCACAGGAGGGGGGGGGGGCGTGGGTGGGGTTGTGGGGAGGGGGGGGGGGAGGGGGGGGGTCAGGCGTGGGAATGTCTCACTGTTAAGTTTAGGGTATGTGGGCTTATTGTATTTGTGGGAGAGTTTGGCTGGAGTCTCCACAGAGTGACCTGTCTGTCATAAAGCTCTGCTGTAACACAAACATCCTCTTAAGCGTCACACACACACACACACACACACACACACACACACACACACACACGCATTCTTGTATTTTTATATTTTTTTGGTATTCTTGGAGACCTGAGAAAAATGCCTAGCTCTTTCGGACCAACCTTTCTAGAGATACAAAGATGTGCATTTACAACATGAATAATATATACACACTATGCAAATATAAAAAAGGGTGTGGTGAAAAATTAGTTGGAATTTAACAAGAAAAAGGTCACAATTTCACATGAAAAACTGTTATGATAAAAGTTGTCATTTTACTCAACAACATTTTATAAGAAAAACGGAACATTTGTGCAATGTTATGATAAACGTGGGGATTTTACCCGATGACAGTCGCAATTTTGCAAGAAAAAGCTCAACATTTTGGCAGTTTTATGAAAATAGTCGTAATTTTACTCGACAAAAGTCACAATTTCATAAGAAAACTTAAAAAATTTGGCAATATTATAATAATATTCGGAATTTTACTTGGCAAAAGGATGACGAATGTCATACATTTACTCAAAAAAATGGCACAATTTTACAAGAACAAAAAAAAAGGGGCAATATTGTGATAAAAGTCTGAATTTTATATGATAAATGTCACCATTTTTGCAGTAAAAAGTAATAACTTTACATACAAAAGTTATAATTTTACGAGAAAATATTGCAATATTACAGAATGAGAATGAGAAATTGTTCCCAATTTTATAAAAAAAAAATTGACACATTGTGAAAAAAAGACTGCTTTTAGTTATTTTTTAAATTTTTTTAAATTTGTTGTTTGTAATTGGTTTTTAATCATCATTATTTACTTTAAGTTATTACAGTATGTCTCTATATACATATTTATTTTATAAATTTTGGCCAAAGAGGGCGCTTTTCAATTTCTTACACACACTTGTTATTTCATATGTTGGCCAGAGGGGGAGCACTTTTATAACCGATACACAGTCAATTTGAAAAATCCCTCCTTTTTGGGACCACCCTCATTTTGATAGAATGAGACATTCTCTATTAGATGCAATGGTTTTCTGTATTTGGACCATGATTTATGTCCTAACTTGTTCACACCTCCTCATATGGAAGCTACTTTTCCTTGTTGATGTCTCAAGAAGGGTAGAAATACAAGAACACACACACACACACACTCTCTCTTGTATTTGCGACCTTCTTTAGACCTGAGAAAAATGCCTACCTCTTTAGGACCACCCTTTCTAGATATATAAATATTTGTATTTACAACATTAATAATATATACATACTACGCAAATATAAAAAAAGCTTGTTGTGAGAAATGAGTTGGAATTTCACAAGAAAAAGGTCACAGTTTCACAAGAAAAACTTTGAATTTTCGCAGTGTTATAATAAAAGTCGTCATTTTACTCAACGCAAGTCAAAATTTTACGAGGAAAACTGAACATTTGTGCAATGTTATGATAAAAGTTGGAATTTTGCTCGATGACAGCCGCAATTTTACAAGAAAAAGCTTAAACTGTTGGCAATTTTATGAAAAGAGTCCTAATTTTACTTGACAAAAGTCACAATTTCATAAGAAAACTTAACAAATTTGGCATTATAATAATACTCGTAATTTTACTTGGCAAAGTTATGACGAATGTCATAAGTGTACTCCAAAAAATGTCACTATTTTACAAGAACAAAAAAAAATATTTATATGACAAAAGTAATAATTTTACACTAAAAAGTAATAATTTTACGAGAAAATATTGCAAAATTACAGAATGAGAATGATAAATTGTTCCCAATTTTATAAGAAAAAAATTGTCAGATTGTGAGAAAAAGACTGCGTTTAGATATTTTTTACATTTTTTGAATTTGTTGTTTGTAATTGTTTTGTAATCTTCATTATTTACTTCAAGTTATTACAGTATGTCTCTATATACATATTTATTTTAAATTAATTTTGGCCAAAGGGGGCACATTTCAATTTCTTACACACACTTGTTATTTCATATGTTGGCCAAAGGGGGAGCACTTCAAATTTTTACACACACTTGTTATGTTATATGTTGACCAGAGGGGGAGCACTTTTAAAACCGACACACAGTCAATTTGGAAAATCCCTCCTTTTTGGGACCACCCTCATTTTGATAGATTTCACTCTGAGATCTCTATTTTTTAGTTTCTTGTAATGTGCTTAAGGTCGATGACAAAGGAGTCACGGACCACAGATGGCCCCTGTGCCGCACTTTGTGCAACACAGCTGTAGAAGCTAACTGTTAATGGCCACTATGTTCTTAGTACCGTAGTGTATTTGTTCATCCTATGGTCACATTTGGGACCCGGGTTGTCTTACGTCAGCACCAGAAGTCGTAAAATCAGCTGGCGGGTTTTTTCCGGGGATGAATAGGGAAGTCCTTCTTTAGCTGCCGTTTTGTTTTATCCTATATTGCTGCCTTTGCACCTGTCAATGTTTACTTTTGTATGCACATTCAATCAACAAAAAAAATCCTGACTTTGGAGCAATGTTCACGGACTCTAGTATTTGGCTCAATACTGCAATGGTTTTCTGTATCGGGACCATGATTTCGGTCCTAACTTGTTCACCGGTCCTCATATGGAAGCTACTTTTCCTTGTTGATGTCTCAAGAAGGGTAGAAATACAAGAACACACACACATATACTGTATATATATATATATATATTCTGTTTGATTTGCCCTAAATATATATTCATTGATGTTTCAGTGGCTATCGGTCTCTCCCTTCGCACGCAGCAGATGTTCTCCCTGCCTTCCTTCCAGGAGCATTGTTTGAGGAGGTGTATCCAGGAAACAGTGGCCGGCGCTCACTTCCTGTGTGACAGGTGTGCGGTGTAGGCCTGACAGCTGCTGTCCTGCCCTCTCTCCATCCCTCGCTCGCTCTCTCTCTCCCTCTCCTGCTCCTCTCGCTTTCCGACCAGCTGTAGCAGAGCGTTGCAGTGTTTGTCCTGACGTCATAACGGCGGCCTGCTGTTTTATGAAGCACAAAAAGACTCGGATTTGACCCTCGTGGCGACACGCGTGTCATGGAAGATGCTGGTACCGTTCACATTTGAAGCGATACGGTGCCAATTCCCGGTACCATCCATACTGGTACTCAGAGGTAGCAGTTGTTGCTGTTTTCCTGTTTGTTTAAATGTGTCAATATATATATTGTTGTATTTATTTAACTTTTAACACTCATATTTGCTGTTATGTATGGAGGTTAATTTGAGACTTTATTAGGAAAGCTTTTTTTTCTGACATTGAATATTCAATTTTATTAAAAAAAAAAAGTTTAAAAATTCAATGTAAAAAAATGGTGTGTATTCAAATTCATTGTAAAATAATTCAGTGTATAAAAATTAAGTTTAAAATAAATTCAGCGCTGAAAAATATTCAGTATAAAAAAATTCAGTGTAAAAAAGTTCAGTGTATAAATATTTAGTGTATAAAAATGTATTGTATAAAAATTCAGTGTAAAATAAATTCAGCGCTGAAAAAAAAATCAGTATAAAACAAATTCAGTGTATAAAAATGTAGTGTACAAAAATGTATTAAAAAAAATTAAGTGTATAAAAATTCAGTATAAAATATATTAAGCGCTGAAAAAAATTCAGTATAAAACTAATTCAGTGTAAAAAAATCAGTGTATAAATATTTAGTGTATAAAAATTAATTGTATAAAAATTCACTGTAAAATAAATTCAGCGCTGAAAACAATTCAGTATAAAACAAATTCAGTGTATAAAAATTTAGTGTAGAAAAATTAATTGTAAAAAAATTCAGTGTATAAAAATGCAGTGTAAAATAAATTCAGCGCTGAAAAAAATTCATGTAAAACAATTCAGTGTACAAAAATTTGTTGTAAAACAATTCAGTTGATAAAAATTCAGTGTAAAATAAATTCAGCGCTGAAAAAAATCAGTATAGAACAAATTCAGTGTATACAAATTCAGTGTATAAAAATGTAGTGTATAAAAATTCAGTGTAAAAAAATTCATTGTATAAAAATTTTGTGTATGAAAATTCAGTGTTTAAAAAAAATCAGCGTAAAAGAAATTCAGTGTAAAAAAAACCAAGTGTACAAAAAATTCAGTGCTAAAAATTCAGAGTCGAAAAATTTGCTTCCTCAAAAAGCAAAACTCACTTCTGGTAACCCAGTTAACTTTTTTATGCTGTTGCCCTAATTTTCGGTACTTTTGTGTGTGTTCAAATGTGGCAAAAAATGTTAATTGTTTAGTAACAACATTTAACACTCAGTTAAGTTGTCCAGTTATGTTTTCCTACACGTCTCATTTGCAAGTATTATAAACTAGACTTTGGATTGAGTTGCAATTCTAAGCCGTTTATAGGCAGTAGCGTATGGACTACGGTGAATGTGTCAATCTTCTTTTGTTGCGCTCTACGACGTGTTTATAATTAGAGATGTCGATAAATGCGTTAAAATGTAATATCGGAAATTATCGGTAATGTTTCTTTTATTATCGGTATCGTTTTTTTGTTGTTGTTGTTTTTTTATTTTATTTTTATTTTTATTAAATCAACACAAAAAACACAAGATACACTTCCAATAGTGCACCAACCCAAAAAAACTCCCTCCCCCATTCACACTCATTCACACAAAAGGTTTGTTTCTTTCTGTTATTAATATTCTGGTTCCTACATTATACATCAATATATATCAATACAGTCTGCAAGGGATACAGTCCGTAAGCACACATGATTGTGCATGCTGCTGGTCCACTAATAGTACTAACCTTTAACAGTTAATTTTACTCATTTTCATTAATTACTAATTTCTATGTAACTGTTTTTATATTGTTTTACTTTCTTTTTTATTCAAGAAAATGTTTTTAATTTATTTATCTTATTTTATTTTAGTAATTTTTTTTTAAAGTACCTTAGCTTCACCATACCTGGTTGTCCAAATTAGGCATAATAATGTGTTAATTCCACGACTGTATATATCGGTTGATATCGGTATCGGATGATATCGTATCGGTAATTAAAGAGTTGGACAATATCGGAATATCGGATATTTCGGCAAAAAGCCATTATTGGACATCCCTATTTATAATGTAAGTATTGTACAAATTACATTGTGACGTGCATCTTAGTTGTCATTTTCATAACGAAATTTGAAGGTGTTGAAATCGCCGTGTAAAAATCGCTGATGCTAATCGGTAGCATGTATATATCAAATCCAATGTAAAATAGCATCGAGCTACCGCATTACTTTAGAGTGCCTTCTTCCTGCTTTCTTTGGTTGGCATGTAAAATTGCAAACTAGAAGTAGTCCGCCTTGAGTCCGCTCTGAATGCTTGACTGCTTATTTCCCAACCAAGTGCTTGAACCGGTGCATGACGTGACGTCGGGTGCAACAAAAGGTGTCAAAATACGGCACCCTTAAATTTTACGTGAATCTTCACCCGCACGACCTCGGTCGGTGCCTATAAAAGTACCCAATTCCCTAGGATGTGCGCGCCGAGTGTGTGCCGTGACACTGAGCTGCCGTCAAACAGTCCATTAGTCCCCCTGCTTCATGTCATCTTTCTCATCTGGGTCAGTGTTAAATGTCTGCTGGGTCACGGCGGAGTTGTCTGCGCTGTGCTCCCAAAAGTGTGTGTACAACGTCTGCCAGCGCTCCTTGCAGACACAGTAACAATAGCTCCTGACATAAGCCATGCAAAGGTAGGGTGTTCTGCGTTATGCCTCCTTTTTTTTTTTTTTTTTTTTTTTTTTTTTAAAAACACGCCTGGAACTACCGGGAGGCAGAATGTGCTAGATGGCGGTGTTTCATTTGACAGGTTCAAGAGAAGCTCTGACAGTTTCTCTGCAGCAAAAGGCACAAGGCAAAAATAAATAGCTGCAATGCTCCTCTGGGACACTTCACTGACTGCAGGACAACAAAGCGTGGGGAGGAGATGAAAGTAGCTGTGATTATTGTTTATTATGTGACTGAAGAATTGACACGAGCTGGCTGCCGGTGATGAATTGCCGCGCCGCTTTTGCAGAAACATACCTCTCAATACGGAGCTGTGCAAAAAAACCCAGCAACATTCACCATGCATTTTAAAGTGCTTGGTATTGATATCAGTGCGATACCGGCAATCTCTGATACAACCCAACGGGCACAAGACATTGATACAATGTTGATTATACATACATGTTTTGTTTTTTTTAACTATTGCAAAATAGTTGTATTTGTAGATTGAGACAAGACTGGATCCACGTTGTTGGTTGGGAAATGACCACATTTCAACGGTCACAACCTGACATTGAATAAACGTCGCCAAAAAAAATGTTGTTTCAACGTTGTATTTGTGTTGTAGAATATTGGTTTGGAAATGACCAAATTTCAAAGGTCAAATCAACGTCACAACCCGACATTGAATAAACGTTGTCAAAAAGCATGTTGTTTCAACGTTGTATTTGTGTATTGGAATATTGGTTGAGAAACGACCAAAATTCAACAGTCAAATCAACGCTGGAACCTGACATTGATTAAACGTCGTCAAAAAGCATGTTGTTTCAATGTCATCTTTTATTTGTGTTGTAGAATGTTGGTTGGGAAATGACCAAAATTCAACGGTCAAATCAACGTCAGAAACTAACATTGAATAAACGTTGTCAAAAAGCATGTTGTTTCAACGTTGTATTTTATTTGTGTTGTAGAATATTGGTTGGGAGATGACCAAAATTCAACGGTCAAATCAACGCTGGAACCTGACATTTATTAAACGTCGTCAAAAAGCATGTTGTTTCAATGTTGTATTTATGTTGTAGAATATTGGTTTGGGAAATGACCAAACTTCAACGGTTGAATCAACGTCAGAAACTAACATTGAATAAACGTTGTCAAAAAGCATGTTGTTTCAACCTTGTATTTCATTTGTGTTGTAGAATATTGGTTGGGAAATGACCACATTTCAACGGTCGAATCAGCGTCACAACCTGACATTGAATAAACGTTGTCAAAAAGCATGTTGTTTCAACGTTGTATTTTATTTGTGTTGTAGAATATTGGTTGGGAGATGACCAAAATTCAACGGTCAAATCAACGCTGGAACCTGACATTGATTAAACGTCGTCAAAAAGCATGTTGTTTCAATGTCATCTTTTATTTGTGTTGTAGAATGTTGGTTGGGAAATGACCAAAATTCAACGGTCAAATCAACGTCAGAAACTAACATTGAATAAACGTCAAAAAGCATGTTGTTTCAACGTTGTATTTCATTTGTGTTGTAGAATATTGGTTGGGAGATGACCAAAATTCAACGGTCAAATCAACGCTGGAACCTGACATTTATTAAACTTCGTCAAAAAGCATGTTGTTTCAATGTTGTATTTATGTTGTAGAATATTGGTTTGGGAAATGACCAAACTTCAACGGTTGAATCAACGTCAGAAACTAACATTGAATAAACGTTGTCAAAAAGCATGTTGTTTCAACGTTGTATTTCATTTGTGTTGTGGAATATTGGTTGGGAAATGACCACATTTCAACGGTCGAATCAGCGTCACAACCTGACATTGAATAAACGTTGTCAAAAAGCATGTTGTTTCAATGTTGTATTTTATTTGTGTGGTAGAATATTGGTTGGGAAATGACCAAAATTCAATGGTCAAATCAACGTCGGAAACTAACATTGATTAAACGTTGTCAAAAAGCATGTTGTTTCAACGTTGTATTTTGTTTGTGTTGTAAGATAATGGTTGGGAAATGACTAAAATTCAACGGTCAAATCAACGTCACAACCTGACATTGAATAAACCTGATAAAGTATGTTGTTTCAACGTTGTATTTGTGTTGTACGGTAGATTATTGGTTGGGAAATTACCAAAATTCAACGTTCGAATCAACGTCACAAACTGACATTGAATAAATGTCGTCAGAAGGCATGTTGTTTCAATGTTGTATTTGTGTTGTAGAATATTGGTTGGGAAATGACCAAATTTCAATGGTCAAATCAACGTCAGAACCCAACATTGATTACACGTAGTCAAAAATCATGTTGTTTCAATGTTGTATTTTATTTGTGTGGTAGAATATTGGTTGGGAGATGATCACAATTCAACGGTCAAATCAACGCTGGAGCCTGACATTGATTAAACGTCGTCAAAAAGCATGTTGTTTCAATGTTGTATTTGTGTTGTAGAATATTGGTTGGGAAATGACCAAATTTCAATGGTCAAATCAACGTCAGAACCCAACATTGATTACACGTAGTCAAAAATCATGTTGTTTCAATGTTGTATTTTATTTGTGTGGTAGAATATTGGTTGGGAGATGACCACAATTCAACGGTCAAATCAACGCTGGAGCCTGACATTGATTAAACGTCGTCAAAAAGCATGTTGTTTCAATGTTGTATTTGTGTTGTAGAATATTGGTTGGGAGATGACCAAACTTCAACGGTTGACTCAACGTCAGAAACTAACATTGATTAAACGTTGTCAAAAAGCACGTTGTTTCTACGTTGTGTTTTGTTTGTGTTGTAGGATAATGGTTGGGAAATGACTAAAATTCAACGGTCAAATCAACGTCACAACCTGACATTGAATAAATGTCGTCAAAAAGCATGTTGTTTCAATGTTGTATTTATGTATTGGAATATTGGTCAAGAAATGACCAAAATTCAACGGTCGAATCAACGTCACAACCTGACATGCAATTAACGTCGTCACAAAGCATGTTGTTTCAACGTTGTATTTGTGTTGTACGGTAGATTATAGGTTGGGAAATTACCAAAATTCAACGGTCGAATCAACGTCACAAACTGACATTGAATAAATGTCGTCAGAAAGCATGTTGTTTCAATGTTGTATTTGTATTGTAGAATATTGGTTGGGAAATGACCAAATTTCAATGGTCAAATCAACGTCAGAACCCAACATTGATTACACGTAGTCGAAAATCATGTTGTTTCAATGTTGTATTTTATTTGTGTGGTAGAATATTGGTTGGGAGATGACCACAATTCAACGGTCAAATCAACGCTGGAGCCTGACATTGATTAAACGTCGTCAAAAAGCATGTTGTTTCAATGTTGTATTTGTGTTGTAGACTATTGGTTGGGAAATGACCAAACTTCAACGGTTGATTCAACGTCAGAAACTAACATTGATTAAACGTTGTCAAAAAGCATGTTGTTTCTACGTTGTGTTTTGTTTGTGTTGTAGGATAATGGTTGGGAAATGACTAAAATTCAACGGTCAAATCAACGTCACAACCTGACATTGAATAAATGTCGTCAAAAAGCATGTTGTTTCAATGTTGTATTTGTGTTGTACGGTAGATTATAGGTTGGGAAATTACCAAAATTCAACGGTCGAATCAACGTCACAAACTGACATTGAATAAATGTCGTCAGAAAGCATGTTGTTTCAATGTTGTATTTGTGTTGTAGAATATTGGTTGGGAAATGACCAAAATTTCAATGGTCAAATCAACGTCAGAACCCAACATTGATTAAAGGTAGTCAAAAATCATGTTGTTTCAATTTTGTATTTTATTTGTGTGGTAGAATATTGGTTGGGAGATGACCAAAATTCAACGGTCAAATCAACGTCAGAAACGAACATTGAATAAACGTTGTCAAAAAGCATGTTGTTTCAACATTGTATTTTATTTGTGTTGTAGAATATTGGTTGGGAAATGATCAAATTTCAACGGTCGAATCAGCGTCACAACCTGACATTGAATAAAAGTTGTCAAAAAGCATGTTGTTTCAATGTTGTATTTGTGTGGTAGAATATTGGTTGGGAAATGACCAAAATTCAATGGTCAAATCAACATCGGAAACTAACATTGATTAAACGTTGTCAAAAAGCATGTTGTTTCAACGTTGTATTTTGTTTGTGTTGTAGGATATAGTAGGAAATGACCAAAATTCAACGGTCAAATCAACGTCAGAAACTAACATTGAATAAACGTTGTCAAAAAGCATGTTGTTTCAATGTTGTATTTGTGTGGTAGAATATTGGTTGGGAAATGACCAAAATTCAATGGTCAAATCAACATCGGAAACTAACATTGATTAAACAATGTCAAAAAGCATGTTGTTTCAACGTTGTATTTTGTTTGTGTTGTAGGAAATAGTAGGAAATGACCAAAATTCAACGGTCAAATCAACGTCAGAAACTAACATTGAATAAACGTTGTCAAAAAGCATGTTGTTTCAATGTTGTATTTGTGTGGTACAATATTGGTTGGGAAATGACCAAAATTCAATGGTCAAATCAACGTCAGAACCCAACATTGATTAAATGTTGTCAAAAAGCATGTTGTTTCAACGTTGTATTTGTGTTGTAAAATATTGGTTGGGAAATGACCGAAATGCAATGATCAACTGAACGTCAACATTGATTAAACGTTGTCAAAAAGCATGATGTTCCAACGTTAGGTTTGGGTTGCTCAACGCCAGGACCTGATTCAACAAGTTCTCAATGTTGATTCAATGTCTTGTGCCTGCTGGGAAACCAGTCCTGGAGCGTGGTTACTTGTGCAAAGCTGGACAATTTACAAAAGGTAAACACGGGAGGCTATAGGAGCTGGCAGCTACACAACAGCTAAGCACACAATAGCACCACACAAGCTAGACGTACGCAACCTGTGCCCCTAATTGAACAATATTACAGTCTTAAACTGCACATTTGTCAATATAAGCAAGTATTAATAGGTTCATGTTAATTATACATACAAAGCTTGTCGAAAAAGTATCCAGTAACAAACGTGTCCGCATTATTCAATTTATTGCATCATGAGCTTAGTTTCTGATTTTTTTGTAACCACTAGGTGTCGCCAAAATACTCATTAAAGACTTTAAGACAGCACAAGTCAATTCCGACATTTAATAATAAATAGGTTAGTGTTGTTTTATGAGCAATGTCACTCGATCAAACCTTTTCTAACATTCCACAGTACAAAATAATTAACGTATGAATGATTTCGGCTGTTATCGTAGCATCTTAGATATCGGTATCGGCCAATGCTCAAGCCTCTAACATGGATAATACACTTGAAATAGCAGCTTCTGACACAGCTACTGTATTAGATTATTATTTTACATGGTTTAGGTCAGGGCCATGAAATAAAAACTATCAATGCACGATAAAGGTAAATGGAAAATATTTTGTTTAGCTAAGCAAAGTGTCCTTCACAGTGATCTGATTGCATAATTAATAAATATATATATATTTTTTTAACTACTTTGAACACTAAGAAAACAGCCTGTGTTGCATGTACTTTGCCATGAAAAATACAGTTATCATTTAAATCCTTCAGAAATGTTACATGTATGTTATTTCTATATATATTCTAAATATATATATTCCATATATATTCATTATCCCAATTCCTTTCATTGGGAATTATTAGGAATGTATATAAATATTAATAGCCAGTCATAGACAACCTGTGTAGGACCTTCTAAATAAATGTGTAAACATTATGAGAGCCCTCGAGACATGAAGTGACACCCACATAGTCCCTTTTTACAATCTATTTTAAAACTATTAGAATAAACATAATACAACAAGATAACAGACTTCGGCGCCATGTTCTCATCGAGGGGCCATTACTGTAGTAATACTATTTTTATGCCAGAAAATGATTAATTTAGGCCAAAATACGTAGAATATATCTTAAATAAAACCTGTGACAGAATGATGCCGCTAACAACAACGCGCAATGTGGTGAGGGATGACTGAATTCGGGAAGTCGCATCGTTCATATCCCGCAGTCCGAAAACTCATGTATTTTTCTGTGTATTCTGTACTATTTTAATTATTACTGAGGTGGCCATATGGTTGCATTTCATGTATTTGCTATATCTATGATAAATAATATTTTGCGTATTATAAGATTTAGTGCAGGGGTGTCCAAACTTTTTGACTTGGGGGCCGCATTGGGCTAAAGAAATTGGGCAGGGGGCCGAAATATGTTGTAAACTACCAACATATTTAGCCTATATCAGGGGTGTCCAAACTTTTTCCACTGAGGGCCGCACACGGAAAAATTTAAGCATGCGGGGGCCACTTTGATATTTTTCATTTTCAAACCATAACAAAATATATGGATTTTTTTTTTTTTAACCTTTAGGGCTCTTGTGGACCATAAAGGCTCTCAGTCATTAAAATGTTAAAAATAAGTCAAATTATTATTATTATTTATTTAACGCTTACAGTAAATCTCTATATCAACTTCAGGTTGATATAAAGTAAAAAAAAAAAAAAAGGTTTTATGCCTTTTCTGTCAAAGATAACTTTGTTTTTTATAGTAAAACTAAAATATGCAGTATTTAGTAATTAGAGCCTTAAAAGATCAATAATGCAGGACACCGTTGATTTTAATTCTTTAATATTTTTGAGTAATCACAGTGAAATGTTAAATAAAATCCTACTAAATATATTTGGGATCCAAAAGGTCCCCCACTCATAAAGTGATACATTTATATTAGTTTTTTTTTACTTTTAACACTTAAATTACGAGATCAACTTCAGATATATCTGTCCATTTTACGTTTGAACTATTATTTTGTTTGTATTATGCTCTTTTGTCAAATAAAACTTAGATGTTTTTATATGGCAACCACACAATATATGCAATATTTTTTCCACATAAAACATTTTAAAGTGATATTTTTTAAGTAATAATTCATTATAACATAGATTTTTAGTCTTTTTTTTTTAGCAATGGCAAAAAAAAAAGAAAAATAAACAAAGACAAAAGAAAAAAAACAGCCTGCATGGCAGCTTTGTGTCAACATTGCAACTTTTTCTTGTTAGATTTCACCTCATTCCACTTTTTTAAAATGTTTTTTTTAAATTTTTGCAATATTATAAATTTTGCAATTTTTGCAGAATGTGTGGCGGGCCGGTAAACAATTAGCTGTGGGCCGCAAATGGCCCCCGGGCCGCACTTTGGACACCCCTGGCCTATATCCATATATCTGTACATATTATATTAATATGATGGATATATAATTAGTAAATCATATAAGTGGATATTAAGAATATGTGAAAGTCTGACCCCTTCCTTGTTTACGTCTGTGACGACATCCTTAAAGTTTTGTAATCAATCAGAAATATCAATCATCTAACATGCGCCAAAAATTGATAAGTGTGGAGAGCGTTTTGCATTTTTTTCCCAGCATGCATTGCAATGGATTTAAATGGGTGTTATTTTGAATTTTTTTAAAGGCGCTTGAACGTTTATTATAATATCCACAAAGTTCAGTGAGCAGATTGCGCTACGTGTGTATTTATTTTTTTGGCCATGATTAGGGAAGGTTGTTTGGATTGGGTCATATAACTAAATGCCGTGCTGTTATCACTTTAACGCATAACTCATGGTCAGTCACCTGATTTACTCACTTTGTCCACAAATGATCTCACTTAAAATACACCATGTGATTAGAGATTGTGTCTAATGTTGCTCGTATTGACAATTTGTTACCAAATATGAATATCAAAAAGGAAACGGTCCGATTTTTTGTCATTTTGAATCACAATACAGATCTGTATAAAAATGCCATAAAGCCTCATTAACAATTTAACACCCTGCAGCGAGCGGTAGGGCGCTAAATAAACCTACCTGCTGACTACAAATGGGTTCTTCTTTCTCCGAGCGCGGCGCTTCACACCGTCAAAAGTGAGTCCTACGCTCCTGCTGGGAACGCCCCACCCCCCGCGGAGACTGTTAGCGTCACATGATAAGACGCGTCTCAAAGTGGCCGTGCAGCGACGCTTCAGCGACAACATGTGACCTCCTATCATCTGCACGTTAGAATAGCTGCGCAAAGACTGAAACGGCCATTTTATAGTCAACCTACTGCTAATTTTGTGAAAAGCAGGGTTATCAAAACTGGGGAGATGAATATTTTCGCAGTTAAGTCTTAAAACAAGTAAAACACAGATCCTGGCGTTGACATTTCTACCTTGAAACTAGGCAAAAGAACAACCTTGTGCTTTACATAACTGAGGCGTCCCTCAAGGCACCCCTTTAAGTCCTCTCCTTTTTGGAGAAACCTTCAATTTTAAATACAGTGGAACCTTAAAATGTTCTTAAATCGAAAAGTTTGTATAGTGAAGCTCGTTTCTCCATAACAAACAATGCGAGGGCCTTGAAAGACACACTGCTGAACCATAGTAGGTCTTCTCAAACAAGTCTGCTTTGGCATCTTTTTTTTTTTCAGAAAAGACCGGGTTCATCACAATTAAAAACTTTGCATTGACGATTCTTCCATCGTGACATCTTGTTTGTGTATATCCTTCAATGATGAGAGTATTTGGCGAGCGCCATTTTGTTCTGCTATGACTTTCTCCGACGCTGCCACAGAAAGATGTGTTTTATGCCACTCCTTCTTTGTCTCATTTTGTTCACCAAACGTTTTATGCTGTGCGTGAATGCACAAAGGCTTTGTTGATGTTATTGACTTGTGTTGGTCACTGCATGACTGCAAGCTAATTGATGCTAACATGCTATTTAGGCTAGCTGTATGTACATATTGCATCATTATGCCTCGTTTGTAGGTATATGTGAGCTCATTTTATTTCCTTGACCTATGTCCTCTGTGTGTTTAATTTATATTTGCATGTTTCATGACACATTATCTGCATGTAATATTAGCCGCATTTCTGATAGTTGTTTGTGTGCCATGTTGTTCCAGACCACAGCAAACAGCCTGCCGTTTAATTAAACTTGGACACACACATCTATACCTTTGGCCATTCTAAGTCAGTAATTTCCAGGAGTTATCTCACCCTCTGAGAAGCCTCCGTTTTACTAATGGTTTCTAATGTTGTAAAAATGTGTAGAATAAATATTACATTTCAACATTTCTGTCAATGAAGATTTGTGTCAGCCTGCGACACGCAGTCATTTTGATAGTAGGCTATTAGACCTAATATAGACACCTACACCATGTATTGCTTTCATTATAAGACATATATAAGGCTTTTAAGTTTTGTGGCTTCAGACAGATTAGTTTTTTGTATTTTTGGTCTAGCATGGTTCTTTCAACATTTAACAGTTGCTGACCCCAAAATGACTACATGAGGACTACAAATGTGGACTATAGAATAACTTTGGGTAAATTTATACCATATATGGAGATATCTGCTGAGTCAACATTGTTTTATAATATTTCTGCAGCGCCTCCATGGTTTAATTCCACATCTTAGGCAGATCCAAAATACACAAAAAACAGGTCGTAAAACAATATGTGAAAAACTCACATTTTTGCAGTAGATTCTTTACAATACTAAAGTGCTGTCATACAGACATAGGCGCCAATCTACATTTCTACCAGTGGGTGCTCAATGTGTGTGTATTAGGGTTGTCCCGATACCAATAGTTTGGTACCGGTACTGGTACCAAAAGTATTTCAGTACTTTTCGCTACTTTTCTAAATAAATGTCATTATTGGCTTTATTTTAGCAAAAAAATCTTACGGTACATTAAACACATGTTTCTTATTGCAATTTAGTCCTTAAATAAAATAGTGAACATGCAAGACAACTTGTGTTTTAGTAGTAAGTAAACAAACAAAGACTCCTATATCTGTATATATATATCTGTATATATATATATATCTGTATATATATATATATATATATATATATATATATATATATATATATATATATATACATATATTATATATATATATACATATATATACATATATATACATATATATAAATATAAATATATAAATATATATATATATATAAATATATATATATATATATAAATATATATATATATATATATATATATATATATATAAATATATATATATATATATATATATATATATATATATATATATAAATATATATATATATATATATATATATATATATATATATATATATATATATATATATATATATATATATATATATATATATATATATATATATATATATATATATATATCAATCAATCAATGTTTATTTATATAGCCCTAAATCACAAGTGTCTCAAAGGGCTGTACAAGCCACAACGACATCCTCGGTACAGAGCCCACATACGGGCAAGGAAAAACTCACCCCAGTGGGACGTCGGTGAATGACTATGAGAAACCTTGGAGAGGACCGCATATGTGGGTAACCCCCCCCCTCTAGGGGAGACCGAAAGCAACGGATGTCGAGTGGGTCTGACATAACATTGTGATATATATATATATATATATATATATATATATATATATATATATATATATATATATATATATATATATATATATATATATATATATATATATATATATATATATATATATATATATATATATATATATATATATATATATAATGTAGCTGCTGACATATGCAGTAACATATTGTGTCATTCTCCATTCTATTATTTTGTCAACATTATTAAGGACAAGTGGTAGAAAATGAATTATTAATCTACTTGTACATTTACTGTTAATATCTGGTTATTTTCTGTTTCAACACTTCTGTTAAAATGTAATAATCACTTACTCTTCTGTTGTGATACTTTACATTAGTTTTGGATGATACCACAAATTTGGGTATCGATCCGATACCAAGCAGGATCATACATTGGTCAAATTCAAAGTCATCATGTGTCCGGGGACGTATTTCGTGAGTTCATAAACCTCATATAATTAAAAAAAAAACGAAAGAAGATTTTGTGATATTACATTACAGTAGATGTTAGATGTAGATCCACCAATGGCGATTGTTTATATTGTAGCGTCTTGGAAGAGTTGGTGCTGCAGGGAATTCTGGGAATTTGTTCCGCAGTGTTTATGTTGTGTTGCGGTGCAAATATTCTTCCACAATGTGTTTGTCGTTGTTGTTTAGTGTGATTTCACTATATGGCACATGTTTATGACAGTGTTGGCGTTGTTCATACTGTCACCCTAAGTGTGACATGTATGGCTGTTGAGTAGTGTGAAGAATGCATATATATATATATATATATATATATATATGTTTAAGAGTTATTTATTTTTATTCTAAGCAGCTAGTGTTTTTCCATTCGTACTCTTTCTATTTCTTCTCTTATGTCCGCAAGTAAACTATGTGTGTTACCTTGAAGGCTTGCACTGTAGGAGATGGAATACTCCCTTTTGTCTTATCTGTAGTGGAACAATGAAGCCGTGTTCCTTCTCAGACTTCGTTTTGCAAGAAGTGGGCTCTTCCGTTCGAGTATAAGAACAACTTAGGAAGCCGGTATGAATGTATTGGCCTAGGTGGTTCTCCTGAAACTTTCAGTAAAACTTGATAATATTCCAAACCAGTCTTGAGGGTCCTTCTTACTCAGCATATATGTCATCGAAATAACTTGGGATTGACCAGTAACTTAGATTCCCTTGGAGGTAGAACTGGTCCGACGCAACAATTGATATGCCCTTCATTCACACGTGTGCTGTGAGTTCAAAGCCTAGATTATGATTATTATCCTGCACTACAACAAGCTAATGCAACAAAATTTCGTTCTTATCTGTACTGTAAAGTTCAAGTCTAAGTCTCTAAGTCTATTAGTTCATTATCGGCCACAATGACATTCTGGTTAAGCTTTGTTAATTATAGACTATATGATTTATGACTTTTTAATACTGCAAAGCGGACCAAACACGCCGCAAAATTAACAACGGCAAGATTGAATTTTCAAAAATAATTGTAAAGATTGAAAGTTGCCATCAATCCCGACAATCGCAATCTCGGCATTGGCCCCGAAGCACCCACGGGATCGGCGCCTATGCATAGAGATGACCAACTTTTTTACAGAAGGTCTATCAATCAATCAAAGTTGACTTATATAGCCCTATATCACGAGTGTCTCAAAGGGCTGCACAAGCCACAACGACATCCTCGGCTCAGATCCCACATCAGGGCAAGAAAAAAATCTCAACCCAATGGGATGACAATGAGAAACCTCGGAGGGGACCGCAGACGTGGATCTAGCACAGTGGTTCTTAACCTTGTTGGAGGTACCGAACCCCACCAGTTTCATGTGCGCATTCACCGAACCCTTCTTTAGTGAAAAATGTAATGTTTTTTTTTTTCAAATTCAAGACAAAGTTATATGGTTTTGGTAACACTTTAGTATGGGGAACATATTCTAAGTAACAAAGACTTAATTTACATTTTTTTGGACACTAGGGGAACATATTCTGAGAAACAAAGACTTAATTTAGAGTTTTTTGGACACTAGGGGAACATATTCTAAGTAACAAATACTTAATTTAGAGTTTTTTGGACACTAGGGGAACATATTGTAAGTACCAAAGACTTAATTTACAGTTTTTTGGACACTAGGGGAACATATTCTAAGTAACAAAGACTTAATTTAGAGTTTTTTTGGACACTCGGCGAACATATTCTAAGTAACAAAGACTTAATTTAGAGTTTTTTGGACACTAGGGGAACATATTGTAAGTAACAAAGACTTAATGTACAGTTTTTTGGACACTAGGGGAACATATTGTGAGTAACAAAGACTTAATTTAGAGTTTTTTGGACACTAGGGGAACATATTGTAAGTACCAAAGACTTAATTTACAGTTTTTTGGACACTAGGGGAACATATTCTAAGTAACAAAGACTTAATTTACATTTTTTTGGAGACTAGGGTAACATATTGTAAGTAACAAAGACTTAATTTAGAGTTTTTTTTAACACTAGGGGAACATATTGTAAGTAACAAAGACTTAATTTAGAGTTTTTTGGACACTAGGGGAACATATTCTAAGTAACAAAGACTTAATTTACAGTTTTTTGGACACTAGGGGAACATATTCTAAGTAACAAAGACTTAATTTACAGTTTTTTGGACACTAGGGGAACATATTCTAAGTAACAAAGACTTAATTTACATTTTTTTGGACACTAGGGGAACATATTGTAAGTAACAAAGACTTAATTTAGAGTTTTTTTGGACACTAGGGGAACATATTCTAAGTAACAAATACTTAATTTACAGTTTTTTGGACACTAGGGGAACATATTCTAAGTATCAAAGACTTAATTTAGAGTTTTTGGACACTCGGCGAACATATTCTAAGTAACAAAGACTTAATTTACAGTTTTTTGGACCCTAGGGGAACATATTGTAAGTAACAAAGACTTAATTTAGAGTTTTTTGGACACTAGGGGAACATATTCTAAGTAACAAAGACTTAATTTAGAGTTTTTTTGGACACTAGGGGAACATATTCTAAGTAACAAAGACTTAATTTACAGTTTTTTGGACACTAGGGGAACATATTGTAAGTACCAACGACTTAATTTAGAGTTTTTGGACACTCGGCGAACATATTCTAAGTAACAAAGACTTAATTTAGAGTTTTTTGGACACTAGGGGAACATATTCTAAGTAACAAAGACTTAATTTAGAGTTTTTTGGACACTAGGGGAACATATTCTAAGTAACAAAGACTTAATTTAGAGCTTTTTGGACACTTGGGGAACATATTGTAAGTAACAAAGACTTTAAATAGAGTTTTTTGGACACTAGGGGAACATATTCTAAGTAACAAAGACTAAATTTACAGTTTTTTGGACACTAGGGGAACATATTCTAAGTAACAAAGACTTAATTTACAGTTTTTTGGACACTAGGGGAACATATTGTAAGTAACAAAGACTTAATTTAGAATTTTTTGGACACTAGGGGAACATATTGTAAGTAACAAAGACTTAATTTTGAGTTTTTTGGACACTAGGGGAACATATTCTAAGTAACAAAGACTTAATTCAGAGTTATTTGGTTAGGGTTAGGGGTTTAGGATTATAATAAGGCCATGCCGAATAAGGCATTAATACGTACTTAATAATGACTAGTTAAGAGCCAATATGTTACTAATTTGCATGTTAATAAGCAACTAATTAATGGTGAATATGTTCCCCATACTAAAGTGTTACCATGTTTTATTACTGGTGCACAAACTGAACCGTGCATGAACATCACCTTGTTCAAACAACAAAACCAACACAGTGCATAAACTCACAACAAATTAAACAAATCAGTCTGACTTCTGCTGTTGCCGTATCCGTAATACGCCGATAGGGAGAAGTTTTTATTTACACGATGAGTCGGGTGTGTCTTGACCTCCGCCGAACCCCTGAGCCCGACTCACCGAACCCCTAGGGTTCGATCGAACCCAGGTGAAGAACCACTGATCTAGCACAATAGCTCCTTGAAAAACGGCGGAAAGCTCCTATAATTCTGTCAAAATAGACCAAAATCCAGTGTCTACTCTAAAGGACGTTGGTTTTTAGGAATAAACAAAAGTGAGACTGATAGCGAGGGGAGAAGTCTTGCCCTAAGTCCGAAGCTTTCTAGAAACGTGGCCCCCAAAACAAAATTTAGTTGAA
>NC_084732.1:85308996-85313996 GCF_033978785.1 Entelurus aequoreus
GATTAGATAAGCCAGCCCAGGTGTGCCATCTACGCACCTGTCGCTAATCTCGAAAAAACGGTCCTGGCACACCCCGCTTCGCTGCAGGTCCGCAGGCCACGCCACCCCCCCACAGCACCTTATAACCCGGTGCGCCTAATAATTCTGGTTTTGCTCACCGACCTCGAAGCAATTTTATTTGGTACATGGTGTGATGATAGGTGTGAGCAGTAGATGGCAGTCAAACATAAGAGATACACGTAGACTGCACCATGATGGCAATATGACTCAAGTAAACAACACCAACATTTTATATGTTCCATTGAAAATATAGAACATTACACACGGCGCTCAAAAATCTATCAAAATGTTTTAGTACGACTTTGGTAAGCTACAGAGTCACACCACTTGATGGATTCTCGGTGCATTAAACATACGAGTATTATTATGGTGTGTGTATGTGGTAAGATATATTGTCTGGCGTTTTGTTTGGGAATATTATGCAAAAGCAACTTTTCATACCTTCTGGTACCTGCTGATCTGTATTTGGGATCTGCATAAATCCTGAAAAATTGCGTGCGTTCGCCTTTGTAGTCCGTGCCGACCCCATAGTCGATAAGCTTTTTTTGGGGCGTTAATCCTCCACTGTTGCCATTTCTAATATAAAGTAGTGTAAAATTCTTACTTATATCTGTCAGTAAACTCACCATGAAAGCGCTAAAACATACCGGTGTAGTGAGTTTGCATTATTCACCCGAGGAACTTTAGTTATTAGAGAGTTCCGGTCGGACGGTTTTTCACGGGACACATTTCCGACCTTGTTGTTGTTTCCGGATGAGGAGATGTTGCTCCGTTATTAATTGAAGTAAAGTCCGAATGTCATTAAGACAGTTAGCTCCACCTTTTGACACTTCTTCCACTCCCGTCTTTGCACGCTACACCGCTACAATGAAGATGACGGGGAGAAGACGCCGCCAAAGGTGAGCCACGTAAATAAGACCGCCCACAAAACGGCGCAACCGGAAGCGACTGTCAGAAAGCGGCTTGAAGATGATCTTTAAAACATCATCTATGCAACATTTTGACCAAAAAAAAACACCATTACATGTTATGTAGACCACAAGGAAGTGTTTACAGTTTAAAAAAAAAATATTAATAATATGACTCCTTTAATGTGCCTTATATATGAAAAAAGATGGAAAATAGACCATTCATCGGCAGTGCGCCCTATGGTCTGGAAAACACGTTAAGTACCGCGGTACTAATGAATTAAAAAAGGTACTTTACTGCCTCTGAAAAATCCCGTCGCTATTTTTATTTTTTAACGGACATCATGGCGCGTCGTCTTCACGACTTGCTGGAGCGGAGGCGTATGTTTGGCAACGCGCACGTACGGAGTACTTACAAGCAGACGCGGTGTGAAGACAAGAGTCAGAATGGATGCATTTTGGCTTAAAAAATAACTATAAATGTGAAACTATAAACACTGAAGCGCCGCTCTACAGGAGGTGCTTTAAACATGGCTAGCTAGATAGCAGCTAACGTCTATTCGTGTTTTAGCTATTTCTAAATCACTAATCCTCGCGTCCATGGCGACAAATAAAGTAAGTTTCTTACTCCCTGCAGGACGAGGAATAGCTAAACAGGCTTCACTACACATTGTAGGAGGATACAATAGCTGACCACTAACAAGCTAGCGCTCCTCAATGTAAACAAATGGGTGGATCTATACATACAATGACTGTAACGATACCAAGTAGAATAGTCGTATCTAGTCGACAATACAACGATAACATCGATATTTTTTATTATCACAAAATCTTTTGTCATTTTTTCAATTATTTGTAAAGACTGGAAATACGTCCCTGGACACAGGAGAACTTTAATTATGACCAATGTATGATCCTGTAACTACTTGGTATTGGACTGATACCAAAATGTGTAAAGCATGCTAACTTTTTCATCTAATTTTACACTTTTTTCTCTATTTCCGCAGCCTTACAGCCGTTTTACTTGAAATGTGAGACATGCTAACTGTTAGAACACCATCGTTTAGCACACATGCTAAGTGTTAGCATTTTAATGTGCGCATGCTAACGTTTTAGTCTAGCTCTGTAGTGTAGTATATCACCTAAAACTAATGTAAAGTATCCAAACAATAAAGAGTGATTATTACATTTTAACAGAAGTGTAGATTAAACATGTTAAAAACAGAAAGTGTGCAGATATGGCATATAAATGAAGTAGATTAATAATCATTTTCCTACCGCTTGTCCCCTCATAATTTTGACCAAATAATAGAATGATAAATGACACAATATGTTACTGCGTACGTCAGCAGACAAATGATGACGTAATAATTATTTGATTGCAATAACAAAAACACATATTTAAAAGGTATGATACAATTTTCTGTTAAAAATAAAGCCAGCAATAATTATACTTTTTTGGGTTCCCCTTTATTTTGAAAAGTATTGAAAAGTATCAGTACCAAAATATTGGCATTGGGACAACCCTAAATCCGATTATAGGTTTGGCAAAACACAGTGTTGGGGTCTTTATGTAATTAGTGATGTGCAGATCGATACTGAAATATTGATACCGCTGATACCAGTAACTAAAATTATGCAAAAAAGCAAACTATAACCTGCTACCTAAACGTGTACAACAATTATTCTCAACAAAACAGGAGAAATATAACCTCAGAGACAAATCGACTTTAAAACATTTGTATGCTCGTACAACACTTAAAACCTTCAGTATATCAGTATGTGGAATTCAATTATGGAATGGATTAAGCAAAGAAATCAAACCGGATCCAGTTTAAAAGGCTGTTCATACTACACGTGTTTACAAAGTACAAAGAAGAAGAACTGTGATAAATGTCATGCATTTATTGAAAAAAGGATATTATTAATCTCATTAGGTGAATCATAGCTGATTTAACTACTTATTTAGAACATGTTGATATAAATTGTGTTCAAATGGAGAACCGGAAGTATGAAGTGAAAAAGGGGAAATACTAAATAAGCCTTACTTCTTTCTACTCTTTTTTGGACATGTTGTGGAGAAAAATGAATAAATATGTGGTGCATCATATTGATACTATACTGTATACATGTTCGAAAAAAATTCCAACCATTTCACATTTTCGGGACTTATGCAGATCCCAAATATGTAACAGCAAGCGCCAATGGGTAGAACGATGGTACGCGGACTGAAGTTCAAGGTCAGAAAATGTCTTGGATTTTGATTTGACCACAAGATCAGTTTGCTAAATGTAAAAATGAGCTGCATAGTTTGACATGAAAGAAACTGATATTCTAAATGTGTCCACTGGATGTCGCAATAGCAATTCAAGTGTAACCCACGTCACACAAGACAGGGTATAAAGTTGACGTGTCAGATGACTTTAAGCGCCCTCTGGATTGGCTGCCGCTACTCCAACAAGCAATAAGCTGCTCCTGTTGTGGCAGGCTGCAGATGGCGGCAGACTGATGCAGTATTTCTTTGTAAATAATCCACTCAACGGATAAAATAACAAAACGGTACGATGCAAAGACTTAAGTCAACATGACCATCATTTTTTGAGTTAAGAGTTCCGTGCAGCCCCTGCAATTGGTTCAATGCACAATGTGCACCCTGGACTCCATTGTAAAAATGTGTGTTTCTACATTTGTTCTATTTTATTTTAGGCTTAAATCCACCATGTTCACATTGGTTACGTTTGTAGTTATGTTACCTTGATTTTGGCTATCGCAGTATCATCTTGATAATCGTTTTGCTTATATTATAAGTGTGATATTTGAATGTGTCGTGGCAGTTGCGGATGTCACCGATGCGGCGGTCTGTTGCATTTCCAAACACGTTTTGCAATGAACTGCCAACATGACCATCATTTTTTGAGTGGAGTTCCGTGCAGCACTTGGAATTGGTTGAATGCACAATGCGCACCTTGAACTCCATTGTAAAAATGTATGTTTCTACATTTGTTGTGTTTGTCCGCCCTGAGATTGGTAGGTTGTGAGTTCAAACCCCGGCCGAGTCATACCAAAGACTATAAAAATGGGACCCATTACCTCCCTGCTTGGGGGTTAAATCACCAAAAAGTATTCCCGGGCGCGGCACCGTTGCTGCCCACTCCTCTTTAACTTTACTTGTAGTTATGTTACCTTGATTTTGGTTATCGCGGCATCACCTTGATAATTGTTTTGCTTATATTATAAGCGTGATATTTGAATGTGTCGTGTTAGTTAGCGGATGTCACCGATGCGGCGGTTTGAGGAAACACTCCATTGCTTTTCCAAACACGTTTTGCGATGAACTGCCAACATGACCATCATTTTTTGAGTAGAGTTCCGTGCAGCACTTGAAATTAGTTGAATGCACAATGCGCACCTTGAACTCCATTGTAAAAATGTATGTTTCTACATTTGTTGTGTTTGTCCGCCCTGAGATCGGTAGGTTGTGAGTTCAAACCCCGGCCGAGTCATACCAAAGACTATAAAAATGGGACCCATTACCTCCCTGCTTGGGGGTTAAATCACCAAAAATTATTCCCGGGCGCGGCACCGTTGCTGCGCACTCCTCTTTAACTTAACTTGTAGTTATGTTACCTTGATATTGGCTATCGCGGCATCACCTTGATAATTGTTTTGCTCATATTATAAGTGTGATATTTGAATGTGTCGTGGCAGTTGCGGATGTCACCAATGCGGCGGTTTGAGGAAACACTCCATTGCTTTTCCAAACACGTTTTGCAATGAACTGCCAACATGACCATCATTTTTTGAGTAGAGTTCCGTGCAGCACTTGAAATTAGTTGAATGCACAATGCGCACCTTGAACTCCATTGTAAAAATGTATTTTTCTACATTTGTTGTGTTTGTCCGCCCTGAGATCGGTAGGCTGTGAATTCAAACCCCGGCCGAGTCATACCAAAGACTATAAAAATGGGACCCATTACCTCCCTGCTTGGGGGTTAAATCACCAAAAGTGATTCCCGGGCGCAGCACCGTTGC
>NC_084732.1:85318996-85323996 GCF_033978785.1 Entelurus aequoreus
CCTGCATTATCCTTTCCATCCTTACCCTTTCCATCATTTGAAACTAAGCTACTGTGTGGAACAATTTCCCTTGTGGATCAATAAAGTTTGTCTAAGTCTAAGTCTAAATTTATTTAATCACTATTTGAGCTCCTTTGACAAAAAAAAATAAAACAATAAAAAATCTGGTGTTTTGGCAACATTCATATTAGTTATTACGAGTGTGAATCTTCGGACACCGAACGATTCCATTTTGATTCCGATACCCGGGGGGGGTGACGATTCGATTCAACACGATTCTGGATTCAAACCGGTTCTCGCCATGTAATATATGATATTACGTCTGCTTTGAACAGTTTAAGAACATATCATTTAATCCTTTTTTTGTGTGCGGTGTCTTGTTGGGAGGACCTCCGATCTAGGCATTTTCTGTCATTCCCATAAACCTGGACGTACAATTTAAGTACCTGTTTATATTTTTTGAGTAAATGGTTGCTGTTTATTGTTTCCATGGAACAAACAGATCACGGTCTACCATGTCAATCGACTGATTCTGATATTCGATTTTGTGCTAATTTCTCATCAACTACGTCTGCTTTGAACAGTTTAAGAACATATCATTCAATCCTTTTTTTGTGTGTGCGGCGTCTTGTTGGGAGGACCTCCGATCTAGGCATTTCCTGTCATTCCCATAAACCTGGACATACAATTTAAGTACCTATTTATATTGTTTTAGTTAATGGTTGCTGTTTATTGTTTCCATGGTACAAACAGACCACGGTCCACCAAGTCAATTTGACTGATTCGGATATTCGATTTTGTGCTAATTTCTCATCAACTATGTCTGCTTTGAACAGTTTAAGAACATATCATTTAATCCTTTTTTTGTGTGCGTCTTGTTGGGAGGACCTCTGATCTAGGCATTTTCTGTCGTTCCCATAAACCTGGACGTACAATTTAAGTACCTGTTTATATTTTGTGAGTTAATGGTTACTGTTTATTGTTTCCATGGAACAAACAGACCACGGTCTGCCAAGTCAATCGACTGATTCTGATATTCGATTTTGTGCTAATTTCTCATCTGCTTTGAACAGTTTAAGAACATATCATTTAATCCTTTTTTTGTGTGTGCGTCTTGTTGGGAGGACCTCCGATCTAGGCATTTTCTGCCGTTCCCTTAGACCTGGACGTACAATTTAAGTACCGTATTTTTCGGAGTATAAGTCGCTCCGGAGTATAAATCGCACCGGCCGAATATGCATAATAAAGAAAGAAAAAAACATATATAAGTCGCACTGGAGTATAAGTCGCATTTTTTGGGGAAATGTATTTGATAAAACCCAACAGCAAGAATAGACATTTGAAAGGCAATTCAAAATAAATAAAGAATAGTGAACAACAGGCTGAATAAGTTTACGCCATATGAGGCATAAATAACCAACTGAGAACGTGCCTGGTATGTTAACGTAACATATCATGGTAAGAGTCATTCAAATAACTATAACATATAGAACATGCTATACGTTTACCAAACAATCTGTCACTCCTAATCGCTAAATCCCATGAAATCTTATACGTCTAGTCTCTTACTTGAATGAGCGAAATAATATTATTTGATATTTTACGGTAATGTGTTAATAATTTCACACATAAGTCGCTCCTGAGTATAAGTCTCACCCCCGGCCAAACTATGAAAAAAACTGCGACTTATAGTCCGAAAAATACGGTACCTTTTTATATTTTTTTAGTCAATGGTTACTGTTTATTGTTTCCATGGAACAAACAGACCACGGTCTACCAAGTCAATCGACTGATTCTGATAATCGATTTTGTACTAATTTCTCATCAACTACGTCTGCTTTGAACAGTTCAAGAACATATCATTTAATCCTTTTTTTTGTGTGCGTCTTGTTGGCAGGACCTCGGATCTAGGCATTTTCTGTCGTTCCCATAAACCTGGACGTACAATTTAAGTACCTGTTTATATTTTTTTGAGTTAATGGTTACTGTTTATTGTTTCCATGGTACAAACAGAACACGGTCCACCAAGTCAATTTGATTGATTCTGATGTTCGATTTTGTGCTAATTTCTCATCAACTATGTCTGCTTTGAACAGTTGAAGAAAATATCATTTAATCCTTTTTTTGTGTGCGGCGTCTTGTTGGGAGGACCTCCGATCTAGGCATTTTCTGTCGTTCCCATAAACCTGGACGTACAATTTAAGTACTTGTTTATATTTTTTTGAGTTAATGGCTGCTGTTTATTGTTTCCATGGTACAAACAGACCACGGTCCACCAAGTCAATTTGACTGATTGTGATATTCGATTTTGTGCTGATTTCTCATCAACTACGCCTGCTTTGAACAGTTTAAGAACATATCATTTAATCCTTTTTTTTTGTGTGCGTCTTGTTGGGAGGACCTCTGATCTAGGCATTATCTGTCGTTCCCATAAACCTGGACGCACAATTTAAGTACCTGTTCATATTTTTTTAGTTAATGGTCTACCAAGTCAATCGACTGATTCTGATATTCGATTTTGTGCTAATTTCTCATCAACTACGTCTGCTTTGAACAGTTTAAGAACATATAATTGAATCCTTTTTTTGTGTGTGCGTCTTGTTGGGAGGACCTCCGATCTAGGCATTTTCTGTCGTTCCCCTAAACCCGGACGTACAATCCGAAACATAATTCACAGTCTACGGACGACACGGAAACGGGCGACTTACTCTGCTGTGAAGGGTCGAGGTCAGGCTGAGGTAATCCACAGTTTCTAGAACTCAATCCTCGTTATCTGCGTCGACAGCATGCAAAAACCGTTCCGGGTGCACTACTGTCAGGAAGGAGAGGCTCGAGAACCCATCAAAACATGAAGATTCAACTTTCCCCTTCCAGCTTGGAATCTCGTCTGATGGGGGGGTAAAAACAACAAAAAAAAAAGGTCAACCACGGAGATGATGATGTCTTTGGTTTTTTTTTTTTTTTATCACAACTCGCCCCGTCCGTAGAAATCCACTGTCTCAGTCATGATCAACTGTAAATCTCCCGGTGAGTCCCAATAATAATAAAAAAAATGAATAAAAAAACAGTATTAAAAGATGCGGATCCTGCAAGGGTGCGTCTGGCGACTTTCTTTAGTTCAGCTTGCAGGAATTAAGGATAGGGAAGAGAAGGGGGTAGGGAGGGGGAGGGCAGAATCCAAACACGTCCGACTGGGATAATTCCTTCTTTTTTTTCAATGGTATTGAGTTTTTATATGTATTAATAAAAAATAAAAAAAATTAAAAAAAATAGGCGTCCTTCCTCTCCTTCTTGTCAGGCTTTGTTGCCAGCGGCGCGACTTCTTCTCCAAGCGTTCATGTTGTCTTCGGTGCTGAAATCTAGACTTGTTTTTTTTGTTGTTGTTGTTGTCCTGGCTGATAAATTGAGCTGGCGAGCCCACAGTGCGCACTAACCGCGGCTCTCTCTCTCGCCTCCTCCGCCTCGCTCTCTCACTCTCTCTCTGTCCCCTCTGGAGCCTTCTGTCTGCGTTTAAACACCATCTGGAGCTCTCTCTCCCCCCTCTCTCTCTCTCTCACTCTCTATCTCTCCCGCTCTTTCTCTCTCTCTCTCTCTCTCTCCCTCACTCGCTCTCTCTCTCTCCTAAAATAACATCAAGACATAAAGGCGACGCAATACTTGCCTAATGCAACTTACATGTGCTGTAAAAATTATTTTTTTTTAAATACAAAGATTAATCACGCCTCAGCTGTATATAATATATATATATACTTTTTTTTTTTTTAAATCACATTGTGCATTGCGTCCTTTGTAAGTATTGACCACAGGAGCAGTACCGGCATCCGCCGGTGAGCGCCGCTGTTTCCTCACACCCAGACGCACAAAGGAGCATCTTCCTGGGGGGGCGGTATAAGTGGACGTGGAGGGTTCCAGGTTCGATCCCCCGCATTCTAGTCGCTACCGTTGTGCTAGAAAAATCTGCAGACTCCTCCCAACCCCCCCCCCCCCTCCCCCCTCAAACCACCAAAGACTGTTTTCACTGCCGGACTCTTCTAGAAAGAGGTTCCACAGCCCCTGTAAACAGCTTCTTCCCTCAGGCCGGCTCTTTAGCGCCGCCCTGGTGGCTCTCTGGAGCTTTTTCAAAAAGTATGAAAAAATGGAAAAAGATGAGGGGGGGGAAAAAAACATATTTTTTGTTTTAATATGGTTTCTGTAGGACAGGGGTGTCCAAAGTGCGGCCCGGGGGGCCATTTGCGGCCCGCAGCTAATAGTTTACCGCAGTGGTTCTCAACCTTTTTTCAGTGATGCACCCCCTGTGAAAATTGTTTTAATTCAAGTACCCCCTAATCAGAGCAAAGCACTTTTTGCTTGAAAAAAAAGAGATAAAGAAGTAAAATACAGCACTATGTCATCAGTTTCTGATTGATTAAAGGCCTACTGAAAGCCACTACTACCGACCACGCAGTCTGATAGTTTATATATCAATGATGAAATCTTAACATTGCAACACATGCCAATACGGCCGGGTTAACTTATAAAGTGACGTTTAAAACTTCCCGGGAAATATCCGGCTGAAACATCGCGGTATGATGACGTATGCGCGTGACGAAGTCCGAGTAACGGAAGTTATGGTACCCCGTAGAATCCTATACAAAAAGCTCTGTTTTCATTTCATAATTCCACAGTATTCTGGACATCTTTTGCAATTTTTTTAATGAACAATATGCAGTTTAAGCTAGGTGCTATCACGTTAGCTCTTAGCTAAAGTATTTCGCCGATGCATTGTTGTGGAGACAAAAGGCACTGAATGTCCATTTCGCGTTCTCGACTCTCATTTTCAAGAGGATATAGTATCCGAGGTGGTTTAAAATACAAATCTGTGATCTACAATAGAAAAAGGAGAGTGTGGAATCCAATGAGCCAGCTTGTACCAAAGTTACGGTCAGAGCGAAAAAAGATACGTCCATCGCTGCCTCTCAAGTCATTCACTGTAATGTTCCTCATCTACGAATCTTTCATCC
>NC_084732.1:85331496-85338996 GCF_033978785.1 Entelurus aequoreus
GCTGTTTTATTTTTCTTTGAACTTTCTTTATTTTTATTTTTTTGCCATTGCTCAAAAAAAAAAAAAAGTATGACAAAAAATCCATGTTATAATGAATTATTTTCAGGGCTCTAATTACTTCAAATATTTCACTTTAAAATGTTTTATGTGGTAAATATTGCATATATTGTGTAGTAGCCATATAAAAACATCAAAGTTTTCTTTGACAAAAGCGCATAAAACAAACAAAATAATTGTTCCAGCATAAAATCGACAGATATATCTGAAGTTGATCTCGTAACTTAAGTGTTGAAAGTATAAGAAAAACCTAATAAAAACGTATCACTTTATGAGTGGGGCACCTTTTGGATCCCAAATATATTTGGTGATTTTTTATTTATCTTTTCACTGTGATTACTCAAAAATATGAAATAATTAAAATCAATGGTGTCCTGCATTATTGATCTTTTAGGGCTCTAATTACTAAATACTGCATATTTCAGTTTTACTATAAAAAAACTAAGTGTTTTTGACAGAAAAGCCATAAAACATTTTTTTTAATTTGTGTTACTTTATATCAACTTGAAGTTGATATAGAGATTTACTGTAAGCGTTAAATAGTTTAAAAAAAATAATAATCAGACTTATTTTTAACATTTTAATGACTGAGACCCTTTATGGTCCCCGGGACCCCTAAAGGTAAACTAAATAAAAAATCCATATATTTTGTTATGGTTTGAAAATGAAAAATATCAAAATGGCCCCCACATGCTTTAATTTTTCCGTGTGCGGCCCTCAGTGGAAAAAGTTTGGACACCCCTGGCTTGAAGGCCTACTGAAAGCCACTACTACCGACCACGCAGTCTGATAGTTTATATATCAATGATGAAATCTTAACATTGCAACACATGCCAATACAGCCGGGTTAACTTATAAAGTGACATTTTAAAATTCCCGGGAAATATCCGGCTGAAACATCGCGGTATGATGACGTATGCGCGTGACGAAGTCCGAGTAACGAACAGTTATGGTACCCCGTAGAATCCTATACAAAAAGCTCTGTTTTCATTTCATAATTCCACAGTATTCTGGACATCTTTTGCAATTTTTTTAATGAACAATGAAGGCTGCAAAGAAGACAGTTGTAGGTGGGATCAGTGTATTAGCAGCGGACTACAGCAACACAACCAGGAGGACTTTGTTGGAGCGCTAGCCGCGCTAGCCGCGCTAGCCGCCGACTTCACCTTGACTTCCTACGTCTCCGGGCCGCCAAACGCATCGGGGGAAGTCCTTCGTCCTTCTGCCGATCGCTGGAACGCAGGTGAGCACGGGTGTTGATGAGCAAATGAGGGCTGGCTGGCGTAGGTGGAGAGCTAATGTTTTTAGCATAGCTCTGTGCAGTCTGGTTGCTAAGTTAGCTTCAATGGCGTCGTTAGCACAGCATTGTTAACCTTCGCCAGCCTGGAAAGCATTAACCGTGTATTTACATGTCCACGGTTTAATAGTATTGTTGATTTTCTATCTATACTTCCCGTCAGGGGTTTATTTCTTTTGTTTCTATATGCAGTTAAAGCAAGATGCTATCACGTTAGCTCGTAGCTAAAGCATTTCGCCGATGTATTGTCGTGGAGATAAAAGGCACTGAATGTCCATTTCGCGTTCTCGACTCTCATTTTCAAGAGGATATAGTATACGAGGTGGTTTAAAATACAAATCTGTGATCTACAATAGAAAAAGGAGAGTGTGGAATCCAATGAGCCAGCTTGTACCTAAGTTACGGTCAGAGCGAAAAAAGATACGTCCATCGCTGCCTCTCAAGTCATTCACTGTAACGTTCCTCATCTACGAATCTCAAACTCAAGGGTGCACAAAACAGGAACTAAGGGAGTCCAAAACTAACCGAAAATACCAAAACATGACTACGGATCATGACAAATTTAGTGTTTGCTGGTGATGAATGTTAAGGTCGAAATGTTATATATAATGATTCTATACCAGGCTACTATATTTAAATTTACGTTACCCTTTTAGTTGTCACACATTAAGTTCTGGTGAATGTATAATGCAATGTTATTATTTACATGGGGTATTTATAGCAGGCACATTCTATAGTGAGAATCTTGCACCTGTCCACATTGGTCTGGTCTCTCTCTCTCCCTGTCACACACACACACACACACGCACACACACACATGCACACACACCCAGTCCTGATGGGGGACAGTAGACAAAGCTGACACCCTCCTGACCCCTCGTGTGTCTGCAGAACAAATAGAAGCAGCTTGTAAAGTACACACAGACAGCTGCTCCGCCCCAACTCCGGTCTCACCAGCCTTACCAGCCTCCGACACACGCCAGGACCACCTCTGACTAAATCACCCACATGTGCGGGGAAGGTCCGCAAAAGCTCCGAGCGGAGCCGAATCGAGCAGGAACCACTTCGGGTGATTTGAGTTCTGGTGGCTACTATGATTATGTGCCACAGAAGTAGGTCCGACATGATGGCGTACTTCGGTGGAAGAAGCGTTGTCAAGGAGATTGACTGCCCGACCGCTCCTGAAACGTAAAAAGCAGGCTCCGACTCGCATTTGTCGCTGCTTTGTTTTCGAGTGAGACGCGGAATATAAAAAATAAAAAAAAGGATAGAGGCGTCTACCTATCTGTGTGGTCGTGAGTGACAGAAAGGTTGGCGATGGGGGTTGCGTCCGAAGAAAGGATTCCTGTCAAGGTGACAGCTCCGAGATGGACAGGATGCTATTCACCTCGGGAACGGCGTCAGTCAACCTGTCAGCCGGCTTCTCCGACAGCCTCTCATTCCTCTTAATTTGGCCTTTTGTTGAACGGTCACTGGGTAAGCGCCGGCACTCCATGTGGTCGGCCTGATAAACTGCACAATGAAACGCACACAACTCTGCGCAATGAACTGTGACATAATACCGGGGCGAGAAGTCTCTTTTGATGGCATTAACGGCCAAAATAGCTTTGTCTTTTCCTATCTCCCCTCGCAAACACCCCCACTCACCTATTCTGTTCTGGTCGGTTCTCTATTGACAGCGTCTCCAGGATGGTGGCGCACTTTCTGATATGCATACATTGGAGATGGTCTTTCTGTTGGTATGCTAATGGATACTCCTCGCGGTATCTTTGTGTGTGTGTGTGTAAACGCCGGTAAAAAGAGAAGTTTGCTGCATTTGCTGCACTAACACATTGTAAATCCCTTCTGATAATGACAATCATAGGCTAGAGTGTTGAAAGGAGATAAGACCCTGAAGCAGCCTGAAAGGGAACGTTAGAACCATTGTGTTCCTGCACAGCTCTCACTTCCCCTATCCTCTCCTCTCAGCCACTTTCAACGCGCCACACTCTGAAGAAGCAGCCAATAAATGCCCAGGTAAGCTCGGAAAACATTTGTCAAGAGAACATTTTACTTGATTGTAACGAGGAATGTCCCCGGGAGTCTCATCCACAGCCTTGCGAAGAGAGGACTTCCAGACATACCCTACACAATCTTGTCCGCCAATGACCACTTTCCCGTCGCCACGTGGCAACAGGGCCGGCCCGTGGCATAGGCCGTATAGGCAAATGCTAAGGGCGCCGTCTATCAGGGGGCGCCACGCCAGTGCCACAAATGTTGGAGAAAAAAAAAAAAAAAGGTTGGTACTATTATTTCTAAATACAAAAAATAATCCCACGTTAATTAAAATGCAAAGTAAAGCCTATTTAATAGAAATATTATTTGTTACAACATTACCCCCCGCACAGTGCGCCCCCTCCCTTCCCGTATCATGACTCTTACCACATCAAAAAATCAACACAAGATGTCAAAAGGGCCAAAACTGTCAGGTGCCCAGGGAAGAAAAAGAGAAAAGAAGAGGAGGAGAAACGAGAAAAAGACAGAGGTAGCAGGTAGGTAACGTTAGCCTACATGAAATTATTTGTCTGTTACAGAATGTGATAGTAACCTGGCTTTTTAGCATTAAGCTAATGTTACATGATTCGGCAATTGCTAATCAATAAATAGCTAGTTCTGTTTTAACGTCGGGTTAATATTGTGGAGGGGGCTAAATTGTTATGGAAAATAATAATGTAACGTTAGGTAATTACAGTCCTCCCACCTTACATTCCTCAGAGACATTTGTATTAGATCTTTTAAGTGAAGTGAAGTGAAGTGAAGTGAATTACATTTATATAGCGCTTTTTCTCAGGTGACTCAAAGCGCTTTACATTGTGAAACCCAATATCTAAGTTACATTTAAACCAGTGTGGGTGACACTGGGAGCAGGTGGGTCAAGTGTCTTGCCCAAGGACACAACGGCAGTGACTAGGATGGCGGAAGCGGGGATCGAACCTGCAACCCTCAGGTTGCTGGCACGGCCGCTCTACCAACCGAGCTATACCGCCCCTGCAGGTGTTTTTTGTTTACATTGTCATTGCCTTCTGGTTAGCTAATGTTTGCCCTGCAGGTAATAGTCACTTTTCCACCCCTTTATATATTAGGTATAGTTGTAAGCCTAGTTGTTAAAGTGCACATCATTAATGTTAATTAAGCAATATCACATGAGAGGGAATGCTGTTTTTTAATTTGAGCACTGCTGTGATTCGGTTAAAGATAATCATAACATAACATTCTCATATAATATGTTAATTTGCTTTCTTTAAGTAAAAAAAAAGGTCAAAGACAAAGCTATTCGGTTTCTTGTGAGTATATACACTTCACTGCCGATGTGAGGGGGTGGGGGGGGCGCCACCTAAAATCTTGCCTAGGGCGCCAGATTGGTTAGGGCCAGGCCTGCGTGGCAACATCCTCGCTGGCTGGAAATCCAGCGCTTACACTCGACTTACAGTCCACCCAAACACACCTGAACGACCCCACAGGGAATGGGTCAACCAGAATCCACTACAAACTGGTGTTGGGTGCTTCAACCAAAATATGAGACGCAGTGCCCATCCGCACACCGTATCTGTGGACCCATGGACCAGACCTCACAGCATATCATACTTTAGTGCCCACCAGAAAACTCTCGCATCAACCTCACCAAACCCCAACTCAACAGTGAGGTGGTTTTGAGGACTGAACTGCGTAGATGACTGTTTGTGATTTATTCTGCAATTTTTATAATTTTATTCTGTAATGTATTTCACTTTGTTGAAAATCCTTCAATTGCAACCCACATCAGCAGGATGGCTGTTTCACGAAAAGCTCAAAACAAGGACCATGGAGACGTTTGTTTTTGCGTCTGAACTAATCTTCGGTTTTAGCGTGTCCTTAGATCACTCCACAAAGATATGAGGGATAATGTGCGAGAAAGCGATACTGGGAATGCAACAGATCATTGACCGAGCCGCTCAAGCACACACGCTGGAATGCTGCTTTTACAAATTGCAGCCACATAAACCCTCTGACATTTTGCTTGTAATTGAGCAGCAAAGTGTTGCTTGTTTGAATCGTTCACACATGACGGGAATTCAAAATTAAATCGGAGCGCTTTGTAATGAAAAATGTCCTTTGAAACGCTTGACTTTATCGTGCCATTTTTTATTCCTATAGCCAGACCTGTGTGTTTGTTCCCGTACCTGGCGGCTTTGGCTACAACTGTGGTCTTCCGCGAATCACGTGACAATCGTAAACGTGTTAACATATTAGCCAATGCTAACGACGCTGTCAGGTTCAAACACTGATGACATCTATTAAACAGACAAGAAGCAAGGAATCATGCAGAGACAGAGTTCAATTTAGCTCATGAGGAGAACGCATGGAGCTGCACACTTAGTCACAGTATCGCCCTACTCTCTAAGGCAGTGGTTCTCAACCTTTTTTCAGTGATGTACCCCCTGTGAACATTTTTTTAATTCAAGTGCCCCCTAATCAGAGCAAAGCATTTTTGGTTGAAAAAAAGAGATAAAGACGTAAAATACAGCACTATGTCATCAGTTTCTGATTTATTAAATTGTATAACAGTGCAAAATATTGCTCATTTGTAGTGGTCTTACTTGAACTATTTGGAAAAAAAGATATAAAAATAACTAAAAACTTGTTGAAAAATAAACAAGTGATTCAATTATAAATAAAGATTTCTGCACATAGAAGTAATCATCAACTTAAAGTGCCCTCTTTGGGGATTGTAATAGAGATCCATCTGGATTCATGAACTTAATTCTAAACATTTCTTCACAAAAAAAGAAATCTTTAACATCAATATTTATGGAACATGTCCACAAAAAATCTAGCTGTCAACACTGAATATTGCATTGTTGCATTGTAATGAATGGAATAGCCTACTTGATTTGATGTTCAGTTTATGAACTTACATTCATATTTTGTTGAAGTATTATTCAATAAATATATTTATAAAGGATTTTTGAATTGTTGCTATTTTTAGAATATTTAAAAAAAATCTCACATACCCCTTGGCATACCTTCAAGTACCCCCAGGGGTACGCATACCCCCATTTGAGAACCACTGCTATAAGGTATAGCTCCCCCGTCCCTCTATTTATTCAGGAGTTCCCCAGTCAACATCACTGAGGCCGCCTCTAAAAGGAGTGGTCACATATATCATGCAAAGCAGCTCCAGTACGCACAATACGGGACGGAATGTGCCGGGGGCCTTGTGATTTTGCCTCGTCTCTGCTTCGTCTGCGTGCTGTCATCTTGTCTTTGTTGAGGTCCTTGAAGTCCTTTGCTGTTAGCGGGCTAAAACAAAGATAACATATGCGGCTGAGGCCACCCCTCAGACAAGAAGTTTTGTCCTTGCACAGATAGAAAAAGTACAGCTTGAGCACAATAGCTAATAACTATAGCAACGGGCTTTAAGCATATTAAAGTTGTGTGATAACTTACACATAATTATTCTAACAGATGCTAAAACACTACTACCGACATCCCACATGGGACGGTTTGGTAAGTATAAACAGTTTTAGTTACCAGTGAAGTTGGAACGTTGTGTAATTCGTAAATAAAAACAGAATACAATGATTTGCCAATCCTTCCCCTCTTTGGTGAGAAGGACACGGCGGCCACAGTTTCCAAAAACAATTTGAAATGTGGACTCGTCAGACCACAGAACACTTTTCCACTTTGCATCAGTCCATCTTCGATGAGCTCGGGCCCAGCGAAGCCGGCGGCGTTTCTGGGTGTTGTTGATAAATGGCTTTGGCTTTGCATAGTAGAGTTTTAACTTGCACTTACAGATGTAGCGACAAACGGAAGTTACTGACAGTGGTTTTCCGAAGTGTTCCTGAGCCCATGTGGTGATATCCTTTACACAGTACACAGTACATATTCCGTACAATTGACCACTAAATGGTAACACCTGAATAAGTTTTTCAACTTGTTTAAGTCCAGGTCCACGTTAATTAATTAATGGTAAATGTGTTGACGGTGCATGGCTGGTTTTTCGGGATGAAGTCTGATATTCCATTAGATCAGCAACGTTTTTGGCTGTAAAGTGGACTGGAGAAAGGGCGCAAGGAACACTACCATGGATGACTGGAAAATAATTTATTTCCAGAGCAGAAATT
>NC_084732.1:85341496-85348996 GCF_033978785.1 Entelurus aequoreus
GATCTCCTCGCTGCAGTCCTCTCGAGTCAGAGTTCCCAGAGTCCAGACAACAGTGAAACAAAACCAAAATGACTTTCAAACCCAAGTTTACAACCTGGTATTGTCTACTCCTTTTAATCATTGTTTCCTTTGAAACCCCAAGTGCTTATTTTGCGGTCTTTAGTCCTACTTTGGCCCGTTCTCCATTTGTATACTCCGATGTCCCCTATTTTCGGTGTCCTGCTAGACCAGGGGTCACCAACGCGGTGCCCGCGGGCACCAGGTAACCCGTAAGGACCAGATGAGTAGCCCGCTGGCCTGTTCTAAAAATAGCTCAAATAGCAGCACTTACCAGTGAGCTGCCTCTATTTTTTAAATTGTATTTATTTACTAGCAAGCTGGTCTCGCTTTGCCCGATATTTTTAATTCCAAGAGAGACAAAACTCAAATAGAAATTGAAAATCCAAGAAAATATTTTAAAGACCTTGTCTTCACTTGTTTAAATAAATTCATTATTTTTTTTACTTTGCTTCTCATAACTTTCAGAAAGACAATTTTAGAGAAAAAATACAACCTTAAAAATGATTTTAGGATTTTTAAACACATATACCTTTTTACCTTTTAAATTCCTTCCTCTTCTTTCCTGACAGTTTAAATCAATGTTCAAGTAAATTTATTTTTTTTATTGTAAAGAATAATACATACATTTTAATTTAATTCTTCATTTTAGCTTCTGTTTTTTCGACGAAGAATATTTGTGAAATATTTCTTCAAACCTATTATGATTAAAATTCAAAAAAAATATTCTGGCAAACCTAGAAAATCTGTAGAATCAAATTTAAATCTTATTTCAAAGTCTTTTGAATTTCTTTTAAAATTTTTGTTCTGGAAAATCTAGAAGAAATAATGATTTGTCTTTGTTAGAAATATAGCTTGGTACAATTTGTTATTTATTCTAACAAAGTGTAGATTGGATTTTAACCTATTTAAAACATGTCATCAAAATTCTAAAATTAATCTTCATCAGGAAAAATTACTAATGATGTTCCATAAATTCTTTTTTTAAGTTTTTCTCTTCTTTTTTTCGGTTGAACTTTGAATTTTAAAGATTCGAAATTGAAGATAAACTATGTTTCAAAATTTAATTGTCATTTTTGTTGTGTTTTCTCCTCTTTTAAACCGTTCAATTAAGTGTAAATATCATTAATTATTAATAATAACATAGGGTTAAAGGTAAATTGAGCAAATTGGCTATTTCTGGCATCAAACTGGTAGCCCTTCGCATTAATCAGTACCCAAGAAGTAGCTCTTGGTTTCAAAAAGGTTGGTGACCCCTGTGCTAGACACCGGCACCTATTTAATAATACCACCCTAAAATTTGTAATTTTGACAAAAATAATAGAATTACACAAATGACACAATATGTTACTGCGTACATCAGCTGACTAATTAGGAGCTTTTGTTTGTTTACTTACTACTAAAAGACAAGTTGTCTCGTATGTTCACTATTATATTTAAGGACAAAATTGCAATAAGAAACATATGTTTAATGTTCCCTAAGATTTTTTTGTTAAAATAAAGCCAATAATGACATTTTTCGTGGTCCCCTTTATTTAGAAAAGTATCGAAAAGTATCGAAATACATTTTGGTACCGCTACCGGTACCAAAATATTGGTGTCGAGACAACACTAGTGTCTTCTCAATTGCTCTGTTCATTGCTATTCTGAATGTTGCTGGGCCGGGTTTGGTTTAGGAATTGGAATTGTATTATTATGATATTATTGTGTATTATTTTGTTGGACTGATTAATTAAAAATAAAATAAAAATAAAAATAAAACATTTTTATCCATCCTAATGTCCTAATATTGAGGCCTTCAAAAAAATTTAAAGTTCATTTAAATTATACATGGAATTTATTGACTTTGATTAATCACAATTAATCCAAATGCCAAAGTGTGATTAATCTGTGTGTGTGTGTGTGTGTGTGGGGGGGGGGGGGGGGGGGGGTGGACTGCGGACCTGCAGCGAAGCGGGGTGTGCCAGGACCGGCTGCGAGATCAGCGACAGGTGATTAGACAAACAGGCCCAGAGGGGCCATCTACGCAGCTGTCACTGATTTCGCAGCCGGTCCTGGCACACCCCGCTTCGCTGCAGGTCCGCAGGCCACGCCCCCACCCCAACAATCTGATTAAAGGTTTTATTGTTACTAGTAAAAATACAAAATGCATTGTTTTCAAACAACATTTTAGCTTTCCATTCTTTAGGTACTGGTTTCGGCAAAGTTCACATACACCAGGGGTGTCCAAATGCCCGGGGGTCATTTGCGGCCCGCAGGTCATTTTTTAACGGCCCCACGGCACATTTTAAAAATACGATTGAAAAAAATTAAAAACATAAAAAGTGGTGTATAAGAGCAAACAGGTGAAATGTAACAAGAAAATGTTGCAATGTTTACTCTAATAACACAAAGCTGCCATGTAGGCTGTCTCTTTCTTTAAAAAATAATAATGAATCAAAATCAATGTCATTATGAATTATTGACCTATTCAAGGCTCCAATTACGTCACATTAAATATTTTTAAATATTTTTTGGGGAAAATGTTGCATATTTTGGGTTTGCCATGTAAAAAAATGAGCTTTTTTTTTTTAAAGAAGGGCCTAAAACCTACAAACAAAAAACATAAACAACAATAAAACGTATAATTGACGGATAGATCTGAAGTGGACCTCGAGACTATTGTGTTAAAAGTAAACAGTAAAAAAAATGTAGAATTTATTTTTTAACACTTTAATGAGTAGGACCCTTTTGAATCCCCAATAATTTTAGTGTGATTTGTTTTTAAGTGTCATTGCTCAAAAAATAATAATGAATTAAAATCAATGGTTAATGGTTATGAGTTATTGACCTTTTTAAGGCTCCAATTATTATATAAACTTAAAAATTTTATTGGGTGAAAGTATTGCATATTTTGTGTTTTTTCCATAAAAAACTTAACTTAAATCTTCAAAAACGTTATATTGACAGATAGACCTAATGTTGATCTAGAGATTTAAATAAACAAAATTTAAAAAAATAATAATAATACTGAATAATGACACATTTTTTATATTTTTTTGACCAAAACCCTTTGGGGTCCCCGGGATCAAGCCTAAATGTATATTTTTATATACATATATTCAATTGGTTTTTAAAATAAAAAATATCAAAATGGCCCTCGCTTGCTTTGATTTTTTAGTGCGGGGCCCTCAGTGGAAAAAGTTTGGACACCCCTGACATACCCGTATCAAAAAGTGCCAATGGGTTAAATGTCAACAACACCCATCCCTAATATTTTGTGAATACATTCCCACGTCCTGAACTGAAATACGATTTTTTTTTGCAGTGATTTTCTATCATTCATGACACCTCTCATAAACATTAAAGAGCAGCCAGACAAGAACAACAAAAAGTTTTGTTCGAGATGCTCAAATGTATTCTAGCTCGGGGATTTGGGAGGTCTCACGATTCAAAATGTAAATTCCTGTTGTTGTATAGCAAGTGCGTGTTTGTGCATTTCCTTTTGCCGAGCAACAGATGCGCTAACTGTCAAAGGAGGAAGCGACACCTGATTAAATCAAGAGTCACATTGTCAGCCTGCTCGCTGCAGGGAAACAGACTATAAAAGTCCACAATTTACGGCTGAATACTCGCCCACGCATGCAGGGGAGTCAGGGTTGTATACCGTCCACGGCGGTAGGCGTACCTGCATGATCTAATGCATACCTGCCGACAAATAGCGGGGAAATAAGGACCCCTGAGTACAAAAATGGTCTGCCATCCCCAACCGAGGCTGTCATCATTCCGACATTATATAGTGTGAATGAAAACACAAAAGGGTATCATGATGGAGAGATTTTTTTCCTGCTGGCTCACGCCGTTTCTTAGTGGGATTTTTTTTTAAATTATAATCGGTGTTACAAATCTATCAAAAGTGATAAGTGTGCCCGACCCTCTCGAATTTAGGTCAAGGATAATAAGCCTTCAATTTGCCAAGTTATTTACACACATTTGGGGGTTTTATTGACAGCGATGCCTTCTCCTGGATTACTTTCATTTGATTTGATTGTCCAGAGTCGGGACCCGGGGTGGACCGCTCGCCTGTGCATGGGTTGGGGGACATCTCTGCGCTGCTGACCCGTCTCCGCTCGGGATGGTCTCCACTATGGACTGGACTCTCACTATTATGTTAGATCCACTATGGACTGGACTCTCACTATTATGATAGATCCACTATGGACTGGATTTTCACAATATTATGTTAGATCCATTATGGACTGGACTCTCACTATTATGTTGGATCCATTATGGACTGGACTTTCACAATATTATGTTAGATCCACTATGGACTGGACTCTCACTATTATGTTAGATCCACTATGGACTGGACTCTCACTATTATGTTAGATCCACTATGGACTGGACTCTCACTATTATGATAGATCCACTATGGACTGGATTTTCACAATATTATGTTAGATCCATTATGGACTGGACTCTCACTATTATGTTGGATCCATTATGGACTGGACTTTCACAATATTATGTTAGATCCACTATGGACTGGACTCTCACTATTATGTTAGATCCACTATGGACTGGACTCTCACTATTATGTTAGATCCACTATGGACTGGACTCTCACTATTATGTTAGATCCACTATGGACTGGACTCTCACTATTATGTTAGATCCACTATGGACTGGACTATCACTATATTATGCTAGACCCACTATGGACTGGACTTTCACAATATTATGTTAGATCCACTATGGACTGGACTTTCACAATATTATGTTAGATCCACTATGGACTGGACTCTCACTATTATGTTAGATCCACTATGGACTGGACTCTCACTATTATGTTAGATCCACTATGGACTGGACTTTCACAATATTATGTTAGATCCACTATGAACTGGACTCTCACTATTATGTTAGATCCACTATGGACTGGACTCTCACTATTATGTTAGATCCACTATGGACGGGACTCTCACTATTGTGTTAGATCCACTATGGACTGGACTTTCACAATATTATGTTAAATTCACTATGGACTGGACTCTCACTATTATGTTAGATCCACTATGGACTGGACTCTCACTGGACTCTCACTATTATGTTAGATCCACTATGGACTGGACTCTCACTATTATGTTAGATCCACTATGGACTGGACTCTCACTATTACGTTAGACCCACTATGGACTGGACTCTCACTATTATGTTAGATCCACTATGGACTGGACTCTCACACTATTATGTCAGATCCACTATGGACTGGACTCTCACTATTATGTCAGATCCACTATGGACTGGACTCTCACTATTATGTTAGATCCACTATGGACTGGACTCTCACTATTATGTTAGATCCACTATGGACTGGATTTTCACAATATTATGTTAGATCCATTATGGACTGGACTCTCACTATTATGTTGGATCCACTATGGACTGGACTCTCACTATTATGTTAGATCCACTATGGACTGGACTCTCACTATTATGTTAGATCCACTATGGACTGGACTCTCACTATTATGTTAGATCCACTATGGACTGGACTCTCACTATTATGTTAGATCCACTATGGACTGGACTCTCACTATTATGTTAGATCCACTATGGACTGGACTATCACAATATTATGCTAGACCCACTATGGACTGGACTTTCACAATATTATGTTAGATCCACTATGGACTGGACTCTCACTATTATGTTGGATCCACTATGGACTGGACTCTCACTATTATGTTAGATCCACTATGGACTGGACTCTCACAATATTATGTTAGATCCACTATGGACTGGACTCTCACTATTATGTTAGATCCACTATGGACTGGACTCTCACTATTATGTTAGATCCACTATGGACTGGACTATCACAATATTATGCTAGACCCACTATGGACTGGACTTTCACAATATTATGTTAGATCCACTATGGACTGGACTCTCACTATTATGTTAGATCCACTATGGACTGGACTCTCACTATTATGTTAGATCCACTATGGACTGGACTTTCACAATATTATGTTAGATCCACTATGAACTGGACTCTCACTATTATGTTAGATCCACTATGGACTGGACTCTCACTATTATGTTAGATCCACTATGGACTGGACTCTCACTATTGTGTTAGATCCACTATGGACTGGACTTTCACAATATTATGTTAAATTCACTATGGACTGGACTCTCACTATTATGTTAGATCCACTATGGACTGGACTCTCACTATTATGATAGATCCACTATGGACTGGATTTTCACAATATTATGTTAGATCCATTATGGACTGGACTCTCACTATTATGTTGGATCCATTATGGACTGGACTTTCACAATATTATGTTAGATCCACTATGGACTGGACTCTCACTATTATGTTAGATCCACTATGGACTGGACTCTCACTATTATGTTAGATCCACTATGGACTGGACTCTCACTATTATGTTAGATCCACTATGGACTGGACTCTCACTATTATGTTAGATCCACTATGGACTGGACTATCACTATATTATGCTAGACCCACTATGGACTGGACTTTCACAATATTATGTTAGATCCACTATGGACTGGACTTTCACAATATTATGTTAGATCCACTATGGACTGGACTCTCACTATTATGTTAGATCCACTATGGACTGGACTCTCACTATTATGTTAGATCCACTATGGACTGGACTTTCACAATATTATGTTAGATCCACTATGAACTGGACTCTCACTATTATGTTAGATCCACTATGGACTGGACTCTCACTATTATGTTAGATCCACTATGGACTGGACTCTCACTATTGTGTTAGATCCACTATGGACTGGACTTTCACAATATTATGTTAAATTCACTATGGACTGGACTCTCACTATTATGTTAGATCCACTATGGACTGGACTCTCACTATTATGTTAGATCCACTATGGACTGGACTCTCACTATCATGTTAGATCCACTATGGACTGGACTTTCATAATATTATGTTAGATCCACTATGGACTGGACTCTCACACTATTATATTAGATCCACTATGGACTGGACTCTCACTATTATGTTAGATCCACTATGGACTGGACTCTCACTATTATGTTAGATCCACTATGGACTGGACTCTCACTATTATGTTAGATCCACTATGGACTGGACTATCACTATTACGTTAGACCCACTATGGACTGGACTCTCACTATATTATGTTAGATCCACTATGGACTGGACTCTCACTATATTATGTTAGATCCACTATGGACTGGACTCTCACTATTATGTTAGATCCACTATGGACTGGACTCTCACTATTACGTTAGACCCACTATGGACTGGACTCTCACTATATTATGTTAGATCCACTATGGACTGGACTCTCACTATATTATGTTAGATCCACTATGGACTGGACTCTCACTATATTATGTTAGATCCACTATGGACTGGACTCTCACTATTA
>NC_084732.1:85353996-85386496 GCF_033978785.1 Entelurus aequoreus
TAATTCACTACACTGGGTATTAGTCCTCTATCTGGCTTAGAGTTTTCTACATATTCACTCTATAAAATTAGCATTTTCATATCTGAATCTAATGGCAGCTCTCTCAACTCGAACCCTCCGCTGATTTAAAGCGACTGTCGTTTTTTTTACTTCAAGGCGTTACTTTGTTTCTTTAAGAATCAATTAGTTGTTTTATTTACCCGCCTTCCTTTCTGCCACTTTGCAAAGTAGTCCGTGTAAGTTCCATCTTACCCGATTTAGAACTTGGAGCGCAACAGTGTTTTTGACTCCGTAAGGCAGGGGTGTCCAAACTTTTTCCACTGAGGGCCGCACACGGAAACATTTAAAGGCCTGCTGCATACTTGCCAACCTTGAGACCTCCGATACCGGGAGGTGGGGGGTGGGGGGTGTGGTTAAGAGGGGAATATATTTAAGCTAGAATTCACCAACTCAAGTATTTTATTTTATTTATATGTTTAATAAAATATATATATATATATAGCTAGAATTCACTGAAAGTCAAGTATTTCATATGTATATATATATATATATATATATATATATATATATATATATATATATAACACTGAAATTCAAGTTTTTTATTTTATTTATATGTTTAATAAAATAAATATATATATATATATATATATAGCTAGAATTAACTGAAAGTCAAGTATTTCATATATATATATATATATAATATATATATAAACTGAAATTCAAGTTTTTTATTTTATTTATATGTTTAATAAAATAAATATATATATATATATATATATATATAGCTAGAATTCACTGAAAGTCAAGTATTTCATATATATATATATATATATATATATATATAATATATATATATATATATATATATATATATATATATATATATATATATATATATATATATATATATATATATATATATTTATATATATATATACATATTTATATATATATATATATATATATATATATATATTATATATATATATATATATATATATATATATATATATATATATATATATATATATACATATATATATATATATAAACAGGACAATACTGCCATCTACTGGATAGCCTACAGAACACTGAAATTCAAGTTTTTTATTTTATTTATATGTTTATCCCCAGCGCGGTAAGAACACACAACAACAGCAGTCACGTTTAGTCTACCGTAAAGCAGTTCTTCTGCCGTAAACAGCAATGTTGTGACTCTCTTAAACAGGACAATACTGCCATCTACTGGATAGCCTACAGAACACTGAAATTCAAGTTTTTTATTTTATTTATATGTTTAATAAAATAAATATATATATATATATATAGCTAGAATTCACTGAATATATATATATATATATATATATATATATATATATATATATATATATATATATATATATATATATATATATGAAATACTTGACTTTCAGTGAATTCTAGCTATATATATATATATATATATATATATATATATATATATATTTATTTTATTAAACATATAAATAAAATAAAAAACTTCAATTTCAGTGTTCTGTAGGCTATCCAGTAGATGGCAGTATTGTCCTGTTTAAGAGTGTCACAACATTGCTGTTTACGGCAGAAGAACTGCTTTACGGTAGACTAAACGTGACTGCTGTTGTTGTGTGTTGTTACCGCGCTGGGAGGACGTTAATGAAACTGCCTAACAATAAACCCACATAAGAAACCAAGAACTCGCCCTCGATCCTTCTACAGTTATGACGTCATCGGGCAGGCAAGCTGTTTATATTGTGGGAAAGCGGACGTGAGAACAGGCGGTCCCCACTCAGGTCCGCATTGAGCTGGAGGGGGCGTGGCCTCCAGCTCCGGCTGAATACCGGGAGTTTGTCGGGAGAAAATTTCTGCCGGGAGGTTATCGGGAGAGGCGCTGAATACCGGGAGTCTCCCGCTAAAAACGGGAGGGTTGGCAAGTATGGCCTACTGAAATGAATTTTTTTTATTTAAACGGGGATAGCAGATCCATTCCATGTGTCATACTTGATCATTTCGCGATATTGCTGAAAGGATTTAATAGAGAACGACGACGATAAAGTTCGCAACTTTTGGTCTCTGATAAAAAAAAGCCTTGCCCCTACCGGAAGTAGCGTGACATCACAGGAGGAAGGGCTGCTCACATTTCCCCATTGTTTTCAATGCAGCGAGAGAGATTCGGACCGAGAAAGCGACGATTACCCCATTAATTTGAGCGAGGATGAAAGATTCGTGGATGAGGACGTGAGAGTGAAGGACTAGAGTGCAGTGCAGGACGTATCTTTTTTTCCGCTCTGACCGTAACTTAGGTACAAGGGTTCATTGGATTCCACACTCTCTCCCTTTTCTATTGTGGATCACGGATTTGTATTTTAAACCACCTCGGATACTATATCCTCTTGAAAATGAGAGTCGAGAACGCGAAATGGACATTCACAGTGACTTTTATCTCCACGACAATACATCGGCGAAGCTCTTTAGCTACGGAGCTAACGTGATAGCATCGGGCTTAAATGCAGATAGAAACAAAATAAATAAACCCCTGACTGGAAGGATAGACAGAAAATCAACAATACTATTATGGACATGTAAATACACGGTTAATGCTTTCCAGGCTGGCGAAGCTTAACAATGCTGTTGCTAACTACGCCATTGAAGCTAACTTAGCAACGGGACCTCACAGAGCTATGCTAAAAACATTAGCTATCCACCTATGCCAGCCCTCATCTGCTCATCAACACCCGTGCTCACCTGCGTTCCAGCGATCGACAGAGCGACGAAAGACGTCAGCCGATCATAGATGCGGTCGGCGGCCCGGAGACGGAGGAAGTCAAGGTGAGGTCGGCGGCTAGCGCATCTGCTATCCATCTCAAAGTCCTCCTGGTTGTGTTGCTGTAGTCCGCCGCTAATACACCGATCCCACCTACAAAATATATGGATTTTTTTTTTTTAACCTTTATGGCTACCGGGGACCATAAAGGGTTTAAGTCATTAAAATGTTAAAAATAAGTCAAATTATTATTATTTTTTTATTTAACGCTTACAGTAAATCTCTATATCAACTTCAGGTTGATATAAAGTAAAAAAAAAAGAAGATTTATGCTTTTTCTGTCCAAGACAACTTTGCTTTTTATAGTAAAACTGAAATATGCAGTATTAGTAATTAGAGCCTTAAAAGATCAATAATGCAGGACACCATTGATTTTAATTCTTTAATATTTTTGAGTAATCACAGTGAAAAGTTAAATAAAATCCTACTAAATATTTTTGGGATCCAAAAGGTCCTCCACTCATAAAGTGATACATTTGTATTAGTTTTTTTTAACTTTTAACACTTAAATTACCAGATCAACTTCAGATATATCCGTCGATTTTACGTTTGAACTATTATTTTGTTTGTTTTATGCTCTTTTGTCGAATAAAACTTTGATGTTTTTATATGGCAACCACACAATATATGCAATATTTTTTCCACATAAAACATTTTAAAGTGATATTTTTTAAGTAATAATTCATTATAACATAGATTTTTAGTCTTTTTTCCTTTTTAGCAATGGCAAAAAAATAAAATAAAAATAAACAAAGACAAAAGAAAAAAAAACAGCCTGCATGGCAGCTTTGTGTCAACATTGCAACTTTTTCTTGTTAGATTTCACCTCATTCCACTTTTTTAAATGTTTTTTTTTAAATTTTTGCAATATTATCAATTTTGCAATTTTTGCAGAATGTGTGGCGGGCTGGTAAACAATTAGCTGCGGGCCGCAAATGGCCCCCGGGCCGCACTTTGGACACCCCTGCCGTAAGGTGTTTGGCAGCAGACTTCCACAGACCTCGACTCAGCCTGTGTTCGTTTGATCAGAGAGAAAAATAAACTTGTCAGTTACATTTAATTGCTGCAATAAAAACACTTATACTCTCAGAGGATCTCTGGCCAATCGTCAAGGCACGTCACCAACGCACCAACTTCACTTCTTCTTGAATTATGGCAAGGCACTCATTGTTAAATGTGCATTACCGCCAACTACTGTACTGGAGAGTAAACCAGGGTTCACTCCCTAACATTAATTAATATATACCTACACTCTATTCCATAAACCTGTCCTATTTATTTATTTTGTCTTAATCGAATACGTGATATGATTCCTTCCTCATTTGTGCTCCCCCTTACAGTTCTTCCCGCTCCTACTGATCCTACTATTACATGTAAGTGTCTTCCACTTGTACTCGTGTCCCAATGTGATTGCCACTCTTTCAAAAGGTTACTGAGAGGTACCTCTCTGAGCTGCTCTAGCGTTAGTGCCTGCTTTCCCAGCTGATCTGCCAATTCATTGCCCTTTATGCCTGTACGAGCCAGAACCCATAGGAACATTACGCTGGTATTCCCCCTCTCATGCCTGAACAGTATTATATAGCTTTAAAACCCATAGGATCGTATAACAAAAAGAGAGGTGGTTGCATAAGGGTGGGCACATAGACAACCTAACACACATTGTTTCTTCTTTGAATCAAACCTAACATATGATGCTTTATTCTTGAGAGAACTTTAGGTACCAATGTACAATGCTTTCATCTTGGAAGGTTGTTCAAGGTCCCCGACATCTGCTTAGCCATTTGTTCAGTGTCAAGTCAACAGGTTCAACAAAGGCTCATACATTTGTAAGCATACTGTCTTCTATACTAATCTTTATTATGCATGAATATTCAATAAGCATACATTCTAGGCCAGTGGTTCTTAACCTTGTTGGAGGTACCAAACCCCACCAGTTTCATATGCGCATTCACCGAACCCTTCTTTAGTGAAAAATACAATGTTTTTTTTCCTTCAAATTCAAGACAAAGTTATATGTTTTTGGTAACACTTTAGTATGGGGAACATATTCTAAGTAACAAATACTTAATTTAGAGTTATTTGGACACTAGGGGAACATATTCTAAGTAACAAATACTTAATTTAGAGTTATTTGGTTAGGGTTAGGGTCAGGGTTAGAGGGTTAGGGGTATAATAAGGCCATGCCGAATAATGCATTAATAATGACTAGTTAATAGCCAATATGTTACTAAATTGCATGCTAATTAGCAACTAATTAATGGTGAATATGTTCCCCATACTAAAGTGTTACCATGTTTTTTTACTGGTGCATAAAATGAACCGTGCATGAACATCACCTTGTTCAAACAACGAAACCAACACAGTGCATAAACTCACAAGAAATTACACACCTGCAAACCAGTCAGCTGTTGCCATATCCGTAATAAGCCGATAGGGAGAAGTTTGTATTTACACGATGAGTCGGGTGTGTTTTGACCTCCGCCGAACCCCTGAGGCCGACTCACCGAACCCCTAGGGTTCGATCGAACCCAGGTTAAGAACCACTGTTCCAGGCTAACCTTTGAGTATGACTATTTAATAGGGATGTCCGATAATGGCTTTTTGACGATATCCGATATTCCGATATTGTCCAACTCTTTAATTACGGATACCGATATCAACCGATACCGATATCAACCGATATATGCAGCCGTGGAATTAACACATTATTATGCCTAATTTGGACAACCAGGTGAAGATAAGGTACTTTTTAAAAAAATTAGTAAAATAAGATAAATTAAAAACATTTTCTTGAATAAAAAAGAAAGTACAACAATATAAAAACAGTTACATAGAAACTAGTAATGAATGAAAATTAGTAAAATTAACTGTTAAAGGTTAGTACTATTAGTGGACCAGCAGCACGCACAATCATGTGTGCTTACGGACTGTATCCCTTGCAGACGGTATTGATATATATTGATATATAATGTAGGAACCAGAATATTAATAACAGAAAGAAACAACCCTTTTGTGTGAATGAGTGTAAATGGGGGAGGGAGGTTTTTTGGGTTGGTGCACTAATTGTAAGTGTATCTTGTGTTTTTTATGTTGATTTAATTAAAAAAAAAAAAAAAAAAAACGATACCGATAATAAAAAAAACGATACCGATAATTTCCGATATGACATTTTAACGCATATATCGGCCGATAATATCGGCAGGCCGATATTATCCCAAAAATACTTCTAAATCGTAACAAGGGACAATCAGAGAACCTGCCTCTTAATCGTTCACTTAATTAATCAGCTGTTGGTCTTGACCAGTGGTTCTTAACATCACCCCTTAATGACAAATGACCACTCAAACTAGGAATGGAATGGACAGATTTGGTATTTGGTTCAACATCAATTAGGATAGGATAGGAGGATATCATAGACTTTATTCATCGCAAAATGGGGAAATTATATCGCAAAGTCCTTTAAAAAACATCAAAGGCCAACATCAAAGAATACAAAAGATATCTTTTTTTTTAGAAAGTACAGAGATGATGCAAACAGCTGTCACTTCAGCAGTGCCCTTTCTGTAGTATAAAACCAAAAAATTAGCAATAAATACATATCGCACACATACAATTTCACCATGCATAGACAGACAACAAAACAAAACAAAAACACCATTTCACCACAAACTACCTCTTATACTCCTTGTACAACTTCCCTCAAAGAACATATGCAATAGTACCTCATTTTACGAGCACATTTCGTTCCAGGATTAAATTTGCAACTCAAAAACACTCATATCTCAAATAAGCCCCGTCCTTTGAAACGAGTTGAAATCCATTTGATCTGTGCTTTGCCCTCCCAAAACACCACCATTTTAATTTGGCAACTGTCAGGCTCAGGTAAACGTCGCTTGCGACGAGAGACCCCATAGTGCAGGAGACTGCATAAGGCCTGCAGGTAAAAGCATATTCAATAACAAAACAAAACTAGTGCAACGTGGAAGTGCACCGGAAGCAGGGAAATGCTAATCATCCATAGGAGAGAGCAGTGGTGGGCAGTCTCTGCTGGCCTAACATAACCAGAAATCATGATCATAATTAAAGATTAATGTATTTTTTAATGTACTTTCCCTAAATATGTAAAAGTATTCATATTCTCTTCATGTCATATTATGCTCCTTCCAGTGCTGTTGTTTTTAGGTTAGAGTTTGTATCCAATCAGAATTCAGCTAGCTTATGTTGCCATGCATTACGAAATCTGCCCGGGGTCTTCAGAATCAACAATGCGGGCGTCTGTGCACTGTAAGTAAACGGGCACATACAGTTGATTGATGATTACGATAGCCTATCAGATCACAAGTTGTTGTCAGTAAGGCCTCCTAGCTGGCCTCACGTTGAACGTGACATTTACGCATCCTGTGATTTGATACTCACTGCAGATCAGCAGAGCCACACCTGGGACCGTTAGCGGATGAATTTGAGAACACATACAGTTGATAGACAGTTGCGATAGCCAATCAGATCACAAGTTGTTGACAGTAGCCTATCTCGGTAGCCTGATGTTAACGAGACTGTGATCGGATGCTCACTTGTCATTCCAAAGTGGGTATCCAATCACAAGTTGCAATTTCAAATTTACCAAAGCAGGAAGTGTTGCGCCGTAGCCATACCAGGCTAGCAGAGAAATCACCGATACTCACTTTTTTTTAACCCACAAAGAAGGAGAACAAAATGTTGATTAGGGGGCAGATATATATTTGCAAGGCCATTTTCAAGAAGGATATTTAAAGAGAAACTACATCTTGTGAGACGATGTCGGCCAACCCCGGAAGCTGGCTGATGAAATGGGGAAATGCCCGCCACTTCCACTCAAATCAACCGACCACGAGTGTTACCACTGGCTTATATGGCGTCGACTGGGTTCTACAAATTGTATTTCTTAATTTTTTCCACGTTTAATACGTTTTTTTGCAATTTTAATTTTGACAGTACCACATAAGATATGTTTTAATTGCTGATGCGGGTTTATTGATTTTTTACATACGCCAGAAAATAACCTGTTTTGTACACTGGTAGTTCGTAAATGTGTTCCTCTACAGTATTTCTCCAGCAATGGTCATGTGGTGACATAATCTACGGTATTTTTAGAGGTAATCATTGAAGTCGGACACACTTGAAGGCCTAAGTGGGAAACTCGGCCCGCCATTGGTAGAAAGCAAAGAAAACATTTACAATGACCCAGCTTCCTGTGCACTTCCACGTTGCACTAGTTATTATTTGGTCTTTAAATTGACTTCTACCTGCACGCCGTCTGCTTACATGAGCCTGACATGATCCAGTCATGAAAGAGGAATTAGGTAGAACTAAATAGAACTTATTAACAATGAGGAACAGTTGTGCTGACAGGACTAGGAACAAATCAATAATGACAAGCTCCTAAAATTGCCATGAGAAGACATAGACACAAGTATGTTTCTAACCTCTAAAAAAGTCTGAGGTTCATTAGTCAATCATTTTAAGACGTGTACCATTTCACCCCTAAATGTAAAATTATGTAGTCTGTTCTAAGGTCAAAGGAACTTAGAATCATGTTGGACCAATTACTTTATAAAAAGTCATTTAAAATCTATACTTGATGTTGTTCCAGCCAACTTCCGTCCATAAACAACAAACCCTTGAACAAGATGATGGAATAGGTCCTTTTTGGTTAGCAACATTAAACCCACACAGACTGATTATCCATCAATCACTCTCACTTAATGAGCAAAATCTGACTTCAGAAAGAACCCTCCATCCCTCACGTCAACGCGCTGCCTAACGTTCCGTGAAATCGTCACAATGACAAGACAAGCTCTTACCTTCACTACATCCGTAGTGGACTGTTGACTTCGGATCGAGGCATCTGTGACGGTCTTTAGCCCTCAACTCTCTGCGACTGACCAACGTCACAGTGGGCACCAGATGTCCGGCTTTCAGGTTAGCCTTCCTTTGGTGCTCCAGATGGACATTAGCAGACATCTTCCAAAACCGAATATCCTCACAGCGACGATGGGAACCGTCGTGGTCTCCGTCTGTCCACTCACGGAGTTCCAAGCGGGGCAGCAAAGGCAAGAAAATACTCTATAAAGCTGTACGGTTTACAGCATGGTTCCACAATGAAAAGCTCTGGCGTGTAGCTTCTCATAAATGTCCATCTTTTTCACAGTACAACTCACTGAATTATACCTTGCAGGGGCAATAAGATGTAATGTTCCAAAGCGAGAAAACAAGATTGCGTCCTCGTCTTCCTTTCATGTCTTTGCCAATTGGGATCCCAGCAGTAATATTCCTTGTTTCCTTTGATATATATTTTTTCCCTTCAAAGTACGACGTTAGCTTTGATGTAGACGACTCGCCAGCCTTCAACCGGAAGTCTCTTCAGAGTGAACTTAACACATTCCTCCGTGGCTTTGTCAGTTCTTAGGATTTCTTCAGGTTCTCCTCTCCGCAGGCACTGTAGTGTCTGTGTATGTGTGACTGAGTTGGTGGCAGGTCAGTTAGTGTCACGACTCTATCTAAGGGGGGGCCGTGCTGTGGTATGAACCCTCCTACTGCGTTGCGCGACTCTGCCGCTCAAAGGAGAAGTATGCACTGGTGTGTCACAGTGTAGCAGTGGTGCAATCCCTGGGGAGGCCTGGCTGGCTTCACTGATAGCAGCAGACAGCGGCAGCAGGCGGCAGGACCTCAACCTCCATCTGGGCTTCCTCTGCGGGAACCAGCTGTGACTGCGGCCGGCAGCATCTTGCCTTATTTTTGTCTGTTGCCCTCCTTCTGCAGCTTCCTCTTTCCACACCTGTAATGATATGTTTCTCAGTTCCATAGTCAGAAACACCCTATTTTGTCAGGTTTCTCTCATTCCTGAACACATCGAGATTGCTTATCATCATCTGCAAAAATCAGAATCAGAATCAGAAATACTTTAATAATCCCCAAAGGGAAATTAAGATTTTCAACACAATCCCATTCAAGAGCAGACAAACATTACAGGGAGACAGAACCGGATCGCTGACGGGTCTGCCAACTTACAAACAAGGTGAGAAACAGGTAAAAAGTTGAAGTTAAAGTTAAAGTACCAATGATTGTCACACACACACTAGGTGTGGTGAAATTATCCTCTTGAGTTCGACCCATCCCCTTGTTCACCCCATGGGGTTTGAACTCACAACCTACCGATCTCATGGCGGACAAACACAACAAATGTAGAAACATACATTTTTACAATGGAGTTCAGGGTGCACATTGTGCATTAAACCAATTGCAAGTGCTGCACGGAACTCTAACTCAAAAGATGATGGTCATGTTGGCAGTTCATTGCAAAACGTGTTTGGAAAAGCAATGGAGTGTTTCCTAAAACCGCCGCATCGGTGACATCCGCAACTGCCACGACACATTCAAATATCACACTTACTGTATAATATAAGCAAAAAAATCATCAAGATGATACCACGATAGCCAAAATCAAGGTAACATAACTACAAGTTAAGTTAAAGTTAAAGTAGGAATGATTGTCACACACACACTAGGTGTGGTGAAATTTGTCCTCTGCCTTTGACCCATCCCCTTGTTCCACCCCCTGGAAGGTAAGGTGAGCAGTGAGCAGCATCGATGGCCGCGCCCCGGAATCATTTTGGTGATTCAACTCCCAATTCCAACCCTTGATGCTGAGTGCCAAGCAGGGAGGTAATGGGTCCCATTTTTATAGTCTTTGGTATGACTCGGCCGGGGTTTGAACTCACAACCTACCGAAACGCTGGGGACGGGGGGTGTGAGAAAAAAAAAATCAGTCTAAAACTGGGCCCCTGGAGAGGGGGTCCAGACTGAGGCCCAAGGAAAAATAAACTCATAGCCATAGCACACGTAAGCATGTGTGTAAGAGGGAAACATCAAACATCAAAGAACACAAATGGCATTAAAGACATTAAAAGAGCAGAGCTGATGCAACCACACTGCAAAAAGTCAGTGTTCAAAAACAAGAAAAAAATATACAAAAATTAGGAGTATTTTATTGGAACTAAGCAAAATTATCTGCCAATAGAACAAGAAAATTTGGCTTGTCAAGACTTTCCAAAACAAGTAAAATTAGCTAACTTCAATGAACCCAAAAATACCTTAAAATAAGTATATTCTCACTAATAACAATTGCACTTTTCTTGATAGAAAAAACAAATATGAGACCTTTTTGCTTAGTATGTTGAAAAATATTCTTAAATTAAGTAAATGCTGGTGCCATTATCTTGACATAATGATATGCACTCGGCATTACATTTCTTGAAACCAGCAAACTTATACTAAAGACTAATTTATTGTTCTTAATGGAAAGGCAACCGCTTGTTACTCTCGGGGTCTCCTAGCCGCTCAGGCAAATCATATTGTCTAAAAATGCATTTTTCCATCGACGACATGACATCATCGCGCCAAGTGCGTGCCCTTTCAGTCAATTAGTGCGCATATATACAGCCCGGCCCCCGGCCAAAACATTTTTAATTGTAATTTTGAAGAATTCATCTGAATGTGCACGAATTATTTCTGTTCAAAATTGTTAGAAACGTCACATGTTAAATGTTTAAATATTAACTGTCAGTTTGCTGTACTGTGCCAACTGTACTACTACATGAGTACGTATTTTCTATTGTTTCATTGAAAATAAAACAGCAAAGTCCATTTGGCTGTCATCTGTTTTAATTATGAGACACAATTGTGTCAAAGTCATGATTTTTTTTTTCATGCTTGAAATAAGAAATTATTACTTTAAAAAAGTAGTTTTATACTTGTGAGTGTTGATGACACAGCTTTGCAACAGTTGATATTCTAGTTTCAAGCATGTTTTACTCAATATAGGTCATCAAATCTCAGCAACAAGCTGTAATATCTTACTGAGATCATTTAGGACCGAAACCCTTAAAACAAGTAAAACATTCTTACATTAAAATCTCCTTAGTGAGAAGAATTATCTTATAAGACAGAAAATAAGCAAATATCACCCTTATTTGAGATATTTAATCTTACTTAGGTTTCAGTTTTTGCAGTGCAGCCATTTCTACATACAGCTATAAAAGTAAAACAACAACAAAAAAACAAAACAAAAACATATACACTGTGGTGGCCTCTGCGGTGTTCCACGCCACCGTCTGCTGGGGTGAGGGGGAAGCATGGCCAGAGACAGGAGCAGACCCAACAAAGCAACCAAGAGAGCCGAATCCACCCTCGGCCGGCCACTAACTCTCGGCCAGCGTCCAGTCCGCATGGATGAGCGATGATGCGTCCAAGGAGACCGAGGCGTCCGATACCTGCTCATTCAGCCAAGACACCGTGAAGCCCGTCCATCCTTCATCCGCATCTCCCCTCCTCCAGTCTCTCCAAACGGATTCCGGTGTGGCAGAGACCCAGCAGCCGGTCCCCACGGCCAAAAGGCTCCCGGGAGGCAGATCCAGAAGCCCACAAAAAAGGACCGCAGAAGTCACGAAAGTGCCACCCCTTTTCGCACAGCCCCAACCAAAAGGCGAAAAAAAATATACACTACCGTTCAAAAGTTTGGGGTCACATTGAAATGTCCTTATTTTTGAAGGAAAAGCACTGTACTTTTCAATGAAGATAACTTTAAACTAGTCTTAACTTTAAAGAAATACACTCTATACCAGGGGTCACCAACCTTTTTGAAAGCAAGAGCTACTTCTTGGGTACTGATTAATGCGAAGGGCTACCAGTTTGATACACTTAAATAAATTGCCAGAAATAGCCAATTTGCTCAATTTACCTTTAACTCTATGTTATTATTAATAATTAATGATATTTACACTTAATTGAACGGTTTAAAAGAGGAGAAAACACGAAAAAAATGACAATTCAATTTTGAAACATAGTTTATCTTCAATTTCGACTCTTTGAAATTCAAAATTCAACCGAAAAAAAGAAGAGAAAAACTAGCTAATTCGAATCTTTTTGAAAAAATTAAAAAAAGAATTTATGGAACATCATTAGTAATTTTTCCTGATTAAGATTAATTTTACAATTTTGATGACATGTTTTAAATAGGTTAAAATCCACTCTACACTTTGTTAGAATATATAACAAATTGGACCAAGCTATATTTCTAACAAAGACAAATCATTATTTCTTCTAGATTTTCCAGAACAAAAATTTTAAAAGAAATTCAAAAGACTTTGAAATAAGATTTAAATTTGATTCTACAGATTTTCTAGATTTGCCAGAATTTTTTTTTGAATTTTAATCATAATAAGTTTGAAGAAATATTTCACAAATATTCTTCGTCGGAAAAAAAAGAAGCTAAAATGAAGAATTAAATGAACATTTATTTATTATTCTTTACAATAAAAACGATTAATTTACTTGAACATTGATTTAAATTGTCAGGAAAGAAGAGGAAGGAATTTAAAAGGTAAAAAGGTATATGTGTTTAAAAATCCTAAAATCATTTTTAAGGTTGTATTTTTTCTCTAAAATTGTCTTTCTGAAAGTTATAAAAAGTAAAGTAAAAAAAAATAATGAATTTAATTAAACAAGTCTTTAAAATATTTTCTTGGATTTTCAAATTCTATTTGAGTTTTGTCTCTCTTAGAATTAAAAATGTCGAGCAAAGCGAGACCAGCTTGCTAGTAAATAAATACAATTAAAAAAATAGAGGCAGCTCACTGGTAAGTGCTGCTATTTGAGCTATTTTTACAACAGGCCAGCGGGCTACTCATCTGGTCCTTACGGGCTACCTGGTGCCCGCGGGCACCGCGCTGGTGACCCCTGCTCTATACATTGCTAATGTGGTAAATGACTATTCTAGCTGCAAATGTCTGGTTTTTGGTGCAATATCTAAATAGGTGTATAGAGGCCCATTTCCAGCAACTATCACTCCAGTGTTCTAATGGTACAATGTGTTTGCTCATTGGCTCGGAAGGCTAATTGATGATTAGAAAACCTTTGTGCAATCATGTTCACACATCTGAAAACAGTTTAGCTCGTTACAGAAGCTACAAAACTGACCTTCCTTTGAGCAGATTGAGTTTCTGGAGCATCACATTTGTGGGGTCAATTAAACGCTCAAAATGGCCAGAAAAAGAGAACTTTCGCCTGAAACTCCACAGTCTATTCTTGTTCTTACAAATGAAGGCTATTCCACAAAATTGTTTGGGTGTCCCCAAACTTTTGAACGGTAGTGTATGTATAAAAATACAAGAGGGAAACACCAGGAAAACAAAAGGATGACACACGAGCACAGAGCTCCTGCCACCAGCAGCCACTACATTGCTTACCATCATCTGCAAAAATGTAGTTCCCTTCTAAGGTAGACATTGGTGTTGTGATGGTTGGAATCAAAAGTGCCAAAGTAACCTTCAAAAAGATGAGTCAGCTGAAAGGTGGTCTAACGCGAAACCTTAGTTACACTATAGCCATCAGTCTCTAGACCTCTGACCTCACATGACTCATTAAGTCTGAGCGCCTCAATGACACACACACACACACCCACACACCCACACACACACACACTGCAGCGAGTTGTGTGCTGATGAGAGAAGTGAGAGGGGATGTGAGCACATGATGTGCCAAATGCCTGCTTGAAACCAGATGGTCATCAGCAGAGAGGAAGTGAGAGAAACGAGTGCAGGGGGAGAGTCAGTGTTAGAGAGAGACAGAGAGGGAAGGGAATTTTGGGTATTTTTTAGCAACCTATGTAACTTCCCACACCTATTTGTGTACAACAACAACAACAATGTGGAGCTCACTGAGTCTACATGTAGAGTACAGGCCAAAAAGTTTGGACACACCTTCTCATTTGATGTGTTTTCTTTATTTTCACGACTATTTACATTGTAGATTGTCACTGAAGGCACCGAAACTATGAATGAACACATGTGGAGTTATGTGCTTACCAAAAACATAACTGAAAACATGTTTTGTATTGTAGTTTCTTCAAAATAGCCACCCTTTGCCCTGATTGCTGCTTTGCACACTCTTGGCATTCTCTCGATGAGCTTCAAGAGGTAGTCACCTGAAATGGTTTTCCAACAGTCTTGAAGGAGTCAGCTCGTGCCAAGAGTGTGCAAAGCTGTAATCAGAGCAAAAGGGCGGCTATTTTGAAGAAACTAGAATATAAAACATGTTTTCAGTTATTTCACCGTTTTGTGTTAAGTACATAACTCCACATGTGTTCATTCATAGTTTCGATGCCTTCAGTGACAATCCACAATGTAAATAGTCATGAAAATAAAGAAAACGCATTGAATGAATTGAAGGTGTGCCCAAGCTTTGGGACTGTACTGTACAATGATGTACATTAGGGGCGTGGGGAAAAATCGATTCAAATTCGAATCGCGATTCTCACGTTGTGGGATTCAGAATCGGTTCTCATTTTTAAAAAATCTGTATTTTTTTTTTTTTGGAATTAATTTTTTAAATTTTTAATTTTTTTTTTTAATTAATCAATCCAACAAAACAATACACAGGAATACCATAACAATGCAATCCAATTCCAAAACCAAACCCGACCCAGCAACATCGAATCGCGATTCTCACATTTGTGCGATTCAGATACGATTTTCATTTTTTAAAAATCTATTTTTTTTAAAATTTTTTAATTTTTTTTAATTTTTATTTTTATTTTAATTTTTTTTTATTTTATTTTTTTTAAATTTAATTTTTTTTTATTTATTAATCAATCCAACAAAACAATACACAGCAATACCATAACAATGCAATCCAATTCCAAAACCAAACCCGACCCAGCAACACTCAGAACTGCAATAAACAGAGCAATTGAGAGGAGACACAAACTCGACACAAAACAAACCAAAAGTAGTGAAACAAAAATGAATATTATCAACAACAGTATCAATATTAGTTACAATTTCAACATAGCAGTGATTAAAAATCCCTCATTGACATTATCATAAGACATTTATAAAAAAAACACTTGCATCGCATCTCATAAGCTTGACAACACACTGTGTCCAATATTTTCACAAAGATAAAATAAGTCATATTTTTGGTTCATTTAATAGTTAAAACAAATGTACATTATTGCAATCAGTTGATAAAACATTGTCCTTTACAATTATACAAGCTTTTTACAAAAATCTACTACTCTTGCATGTCAGCAGACTGGGGTAGATCCTGCTGACATTCTATGTATTGAATGAATAGAGAATCCTTTTGAATCGGGGAAAAATCGATTTTGAATCGAATCGTGACCCCAAGAATCGATATTGAATCAAATCGTGGGACACCAAAGATTCACAGCCCTAATGTACATACACAAAAAGTATATGGAAGAATTCGATACACACAAAAAAACACAACATAAAATCACACTGGGACGAAACAATGCTACAATTGAGACTCAAATATCGGATATACAGTACCTGTAGTTGCAAGTTCCGTAGTTGGTGGCTTTGTAAAACTGCTAACTCCCTAAAAATAAATAGAGGACACGTGTCTTTTTTTTTAATACACAATTCTTCATACTATTTGACTCAAAACAAGGGTAGGGTATCGTTTAAATCCGTACCACATCGGTACTTTAAAATGGTTCCGGTACTCAAACCGATACTTGAAAAATGGAAAAAGAAAATGCTAACAGGTAGTGTGTTTTTTTATACAAACAAACAAACAAACAAACAAACAAACAAACAAACAAACAAACAAACAAACAAACAAACAAACAAACAAGCAATGCTTTTTCATTTGTATGGAATTGTGTGATAGTCAAGTTTAACAGACTAGTCAATTACAGTATATCAATTAAATACTGAGTAAAATATTGAAAAATCACTAAACTTTACAACAAAATGTAACAAGTATTGCAGCAATACAACAGACAGAACGAAAATAACAAAAAACAATTTACTGGGCGATAGAAATTACTCCGGGGTCACTCACTGGCTGGATCATTCTGTCACGGCTCAGGTGAGCGTTGCTTGCGTCGTGATGCAAGATGCAGACGGCGTGCAGGTAAAAGTATATTTCCTGACAAAGCAAACGCTATGGTGCAGTTGGGAAGTGCACCGGAAGCATAGGGAAAGCTATGCAGGAACCAGGTCAAACAGACTCTAGCACACTAAACACAATACAAAGTAGAATGATCCAGCACTGAGAGGGAACCAGGTGGAACTAAATAGAACTACTTAACAACGAGGAACAGGTGTGCTGGCAAGACAGGGAACAGAAAGTAAAGGTGCTTAAAAAAGGCAGAGACCAAACAGGAAATACTGAAAAAACAAAAGCACCAAAACAGGAAGTGGTTTTAAACACAGGAAAAAATAACAAAATAGTCCAAGCTTGAGTTGTAATGTTTGATGCTTTTAATTCCGGGTGTTCCTGAAAGCAACTTCGCTCACCGTGATCGTCATTGGTGCATAATGAGGAAGTGCTGTCGACCCGAACAAGACAAGCGGTAGAAAAATGGATGGATGGGTGGATGTGTAGTTGTTGTTGCTTCTAGCTATCCTAGCGCTGCTAGTTGTGTTATTTGGACTGCTGGTTTGGTGTGTTAAAGTCGGCAATAAAGTTCAAAAAGTATGTCGGGACACTACATTACTTACAAGATTTTACAGCGCTGATACATTTCTATATTACCGTATTTTCCGGACTATAAGGCGCACTTAAAATCTTTTTTTTCCCCTCAAAACTCGACAGTGCGCCTTATAACCCGGTGCGCCTAATCTACGGAATAATTCTGGTTTTGCTTACCGACTTCGATTTGGTACATGGTGTAATAATAAGTGTGTAGACTGCACTATGACGGCAATATGACTCAATTAAACAACACCAACATTTTACATGTTCCATTGAAAATATAGAACGTTACACACGGCGCTCAAAAATCCGTCAAAATATTTTATTACGACTTTGGTAAGCTATGAAGCCGCACCGCTTGATGTGCTTCAACATACGAGTATTATTATGGTGTGTGTTTAGGGTAAGACATATTATCTGGCGTTTTGTTTTGCAATATTATGCAAAAACAACTTTTCTTACCTTCTGTTACCTGCTGATGTGTATTTGGGATCTCCATAAATCCTGAAAATTTGCGCCTTTGTAGTCCGTGCCGACACCGTAGTCGATAAGCTTCTTCTTTTTCTCTATCTTCTTGTTACGGGACATTCATCCTCCGCTGTTGCCATTTCTAATATAAAGTAGTGTAAAGTTCTTACTTATATCTGTCAGTAAACTCGCCATGAAAGTGCTAAAACATACCGGTATAGTGAGTTTACATTATTCACCCAAGGAACTTTAGTTATTAAAGAGTTCCGGTCGGACGGTTTTTCACCCGACACATTTCCAGTGTTGTTGTTTCCGGATGAGGAGATGTTGCGCCGTTATTGATGTAAGTAAAGTCTGAATGTCATTAAAACAGTTAGCTCCATCTTTTGACACTTCTTCCACTCCCGTCCTTGCACGCTGAACCGCTACTGGTTTTAAGAATAGACTAAGAGGAGAAGTATTGCGGAAAGAGATTATTCTAGATTGTACCTAATGTCATGACTGTTTTTATTGACTATTTTATTGATTATGGGACAAGCAGTAGAAAATGGTGGATGGAACTTTTTTCGTCACTTACTGTTTGTCTTTGGTACACTAATGTATATATTTTAGGCCATTGGTTCTTTGTTTTATTATTTTTTTGCAAAAATATATATATATATATTTTTTTTATTGCTCTTTTTATCTTTGGTATGAACAATATTATGTAAACTCGAAGTTGTTGTTGTTTTTTTGGTTCTTTGTTGTTGCTGTTTTTGTATTACAACATTTTATTATTTGATCATGTTGTACTGCATTTTAATCTTTTGTTTTGTGATTGTGTGATGTTTTTTGCATGAAACCCCAGGAAGAATAGTCTCCACTGCGGTGTAGACTAATGGGGATCCTTAATAAACTAAACTAAACAACAAAGATGACCGCCCACACAAAAAAAGAAAGCGGCTTGAAGATGATCTGTAAAACATAATCTATGCAACTTTTTAACCAAAGAACCACCATTACATGTTTTGTGGACCACAAGGAAGAGTTTTCAATTAGAAAAAAAAATAAAAAAATATGACTCCTTATATGTGAAAAAAATAGACCATTCATCGGCGGTGCGCCTTATAATCCGGTGCACCCTATGGTCCGGAAAATACGGTATGTGAATATCAAATATTAGTTTTGCCCAGTTAACAGTAAATCATGTTAATATAACACGATGAACTATTTAAGTACAGTACCTGAGCCCACTGATACTGACACACATCCAATTTTGTACGTGTCACCTGTTATAATAACAGCCTTTGCCCTTTTGCGCCGTCCCCCTCGGATTTTGGCAGGTATAAAATGAGGTTTTTTTTGGGGGGGGGGTGGGTTCGGGGAGATAATGATTGTGCCATAATCACCAGAGGACCGCTCCGACTCTGGCAGGTGCTATCAGAGTAGCGACCCGGTGGTGCCTTCTCCCCTCAGATAAGGTCAGGGGAAGGGGAGGGGTGGTGGTGGTAGCGGTAAGGAGGACAGGGCGGAGGGAGAACCGGGGCAGAGGGGGCAAAGCGTGCATTACAGATGAGCGGCTTGCCTCGCCTTATCTCCCCCCGGCGGCTGCTGCTCGCGGCTTCCAGATGCGACGCGGCGGAGCAGCCGTGTCACAGCGATCCCTCTATCAGCGGCACACAGGCTCCCGATGCCAAACACAAACCCAGCAGGAGGACACACCAGCAGGACTCCATTAGCTCTTTTATAACTACATTACGCTGGGAAGATGCAAAGTCATTTGCAACTTTTGTCTTGGAGGTATGCGTCCATGACGGTGTTGTTTTTCTTCCTAGCTCGGTTGGTAATGACATGATTTCCCAACACTGATTGACTTTGACGGAGACAATGTTCTCTAGCATGTTGGTTTATGTTCAAAAAAGATGTTCAATCAATCAGTGTTGATTTATATAGCCCTAAATCACAAGTGTCTCAAAGGGCTGCACGAGCCACAACGACATCCACGGTTCAGCGCCCACATAAGGGCAAGGAAAAACTCACAACCCAGTGGGACATCGATGAGAATGACTATGAGAAACCTTGGAGAGGACCGCAGATGTGGGTAACCCGTCCCCCCCAATGTACGTCGAGTGGGTCTGACATAATATTGTGAAAGTCCAGTCCATAGTGGATCTAACACAGTGGTTCTTAACCTGGGTTCGATGGAACCCTAGGGGTTCGGTGAGTCGGGGTTAGGGGATCGGCGGAGGTCAAGACACACCCGACTCATCGTGTAAATAAAAACTTCTCCTTATCGGCGTATTACGGATACGGCAACAGCAGAAGTCACACTGATTTGCGGGTGTGTCATTTGTTGTGAGTTTATGCGCTGTGTTGGTTTTGTTCTTTGAACAAGGTGATGTTCATGCACGGTTCATTTTGTGCACCAGTAAAAAAAAACATGGTAACACTTTAGTATGGGGAACATATTCACCATTAATTAGTTGCTTATTAACATGCAAATTACAAACATATTGGCTCTTAACTAGTCATTATTAAGTACTTATTAATGCCTTATTCGGCATGGCCTTGTTATAACCCTAACCCTCTAACCCTAGCCCTAACCAAATAACTCTAAATTAAGTCTTTGTTACTTAGAATATGTTCCCCATACTAAAGTGTTACCAAAAACATGTAACTTTGTCTTGAATTTGAAAAAAAACAACATTTTATGTTTCACTAAAGAAGGGTTCGGTGAATGCGCATATGAAACTGGTGGGGTTCGGTACCTCCAACAAGATTAAGAACCACTGATCTATCATAATAGTGAGAGTCCAGTCCATAGTGGGGCCAGCAGGAGACCATCCCGAGCGGAGACGGGTCAGCAGCGCAGAGATGTCCCCAACCGATGCACAGGCGAGCGGTCCACCCCGGGTCCCGACTCTAGAAAGCCAGCACTTCATCTATGGTCACTGGACCTGTGTCCCCCCCTCCACAAGGGAGAGGGGGGCAAAGGAGAAAAGAAAAGAAACGGCAGATCAACTGGTCTAAAAAGAGGGTCTATTTAAAGGCTAGAGCAGTGGTTCTTAACCTTGTTGGAGGTACCGAACCTCACCAGTTTCATATGCGCTTTCACCGAACCCTTCTTTAGTGAAAAATATATATATATATTTTTTTTTTTCTCAAATTCAAGACCAAGTTATATCTTTTTGGTAACGCTTTAGTATGGAGAACACATTCTAAGTAACAAAGACTTAATTTAGAGTTATTTGGTTAGGGTTAGAGTTAGAGGGTTAGGGCCAGGGTTAGAGGGTTAGGGTTATAATAAGGCCATGCCGAATAAGGCATTAATAAGTACTTAATAATGGCTAGTTAAGAGCCAATATGTTAGTAATTTGCATGTTAGTAAGCAACTAATTAATGGTGAATGTGTTCCCCATACTAAAGTGTTACCATGTTTTATTACTGGTGCACAATATGAACCGTGCATGAACATCACCTTGTTCAAAGAACAAAACCAACACAGCGCATAAACTCACAACAAATTACACACCTGCAAATCAGTTTGACTTCTGCTGTTGCCGTATCCGTAGTACGCCGATAGGGAGAAGTTTTTATTTACACGATGAGTCGGGTGTGTTTTGACCTCTGCCGAACCCTTGAGCCTGACTTACCGAACCCCTACGGTTCGATCGAACCCAGGTTAAGAACCACTGGGCTAGAGTATACAAATGAGTTTTAAGATGGGACTTAAATGCTTCTGTTGGTAGTGTAAAGGGGCAAAATCAATGAATCAATCAAAGTTTATTTATATAGCCCTAAATGTGTCTCAAAGGGCTACTCAGTGGCCTAGTGGTTAGAGTGTCCGCCCTGAGATCGGTAGGTTGTGGGATCAAACCCCGGCCGAGTCTTACCAAAGACTATAAAAATGGGACCCATTACCTCCCTGCTTGGCAGTCAGCATCAAGGGTTGGAATTGGGGGTTAAATCTCCAAAAATGATTACCGGGCGCGCCCACCGCTGCTGCCCACTGCTCCCCTCACCTCCCAGGGGGTGATCAAGGGTGATGGGTTAAATGCAGAGGACAAATTTCACCACACCTAGTGTGTGTGTGACAATCATTGGTACTTTAACTTAAACTACACCAGCCACAACGACATCTTTGGCTCAGACCCCACACCAGGGCAAGGAAAAACTCAACCCAATGGGCTACAATGAGAAACCTTGGAGGGGACCGCAGATGTGGGGACCCCCCCCAGGTCGACCGGTGCAATGGACGTCGAGTGGATCTAGTTAATAGTGTGAAAGTCCAGTCCATAGTGGGGCCAGCAGGAGATCATCTTGAGTGGAGAGAGGTCAGCAGCTCAGAGCTGTCCCCATTTGATGCACAGATGAGTGGTCCACCTTGGGCCCCGACTTTGAACAGCTCGCGACATAGTCTGTGGTCCCCCTCTCCACGAAGGAGAGGGGGGCAGAGCAGACAAGAGACGGCAGATCAACTGGTCTAAAAGGGGGGTCTATTTAAAGGCTAGAGCAGGGGTCACCAACGCGGTGCCCGCGGGCACCAGGTAGCCCGTAAGGACCAGATGAGTAGCCCGCCGGCCTGTTCTAAAAATAGCTCAAATAGCAGCACTTACCAGTGAGCTGCCTCTATTTTTTCAATTTTATTTATTTACTAGCAAGCTGGTCTCGCTTTGCCCGACATTTTTAATTCTAAGAGAGACAAAACTCAAATAGAATTTGAAAATCCAAGAAAATATTTTAAAGACTTGGTCTTCACTTGTTTAAATAAATTCATTAATTTTTTTACTTTGCTTCTTATAACTTTCAGAAAGACAATTTTAGAGAAAAAATACAACCTTAAAAATGATTTTAGGATTTTTAAACACATATACCTTTTTACCTTTTAAATTCCTTCCTCTTCTTTCCTGACAATTTAAATCAATGTTCAAGTATTTATTTTTTTTATTGTAAAGAATAATAAATACATTTTAATTTAATTCTTCATTTTAGCTTCTGTTTTTTCGACGAAGAATATTTGTGAAATATTTCTTCAAACTTATTATGATTAAAATTCAAAAAAAAAAATTCTGACAAATCTAGAAAATCTGTAGAATCAAATTTAAATCTTATTTCAAAGTCTTTTGAATTTCTTTTAAAAAAAAATTTCTGGAAAATCTAGAAGAAATAATGATTTGTCTTTGTTAGAAATATGGTTTGGTCCAATTTGTTATATATTCTAACAAAGTGCAGATTGGATTTTAACCTATTTAAAACATGTCATCAAAATTCTAAAATTAATCTTAATCAGGAAAAATTACTAATGATGTTCCATCAATTATTTTTTTAATTTTTTCAAAAAGATTCAAATTAGCTAGTTTCTCTCTTCGTTTTTTCGGTTGAATTTTGAATTTTAAAGAGTCGAAATTGAAGATAAACTATGTTTCAACATTTAATTGTCATTTTTTTCGTGTTTTCTCCTCTTTTAAACCGTTCAATTAAGTGTAAATATCATTAATTATTAATAATAACATAGAGTTAAAGGTAATTTGAGCAAATTGGCTATTTCTGGCAATTTATTTAAATGTATATCAAACTGGTAGCCCTTCGCATCAATCAGTACCCAAGAAGTAGCTCTTGGTTTCAAAAAGGTTGGTGACCCCTGGGCTAGAGTATACAATTGAGTTTTAAACTGGGACTTAAATGCTTCTACTGAGGTAGCATCTCTAACTGTTACCAGGAGGGCATTCCATAGTACCCGAATAGAAAACGCTCTATAGCCCGCCGGCTTTTTTTGGGCTCTGGGAATCACTAATAAGCCGGAGTTCTTTGAACGCAGATTTCTTGCCGGGACATATGGTACAATAAGATCAGCAAGATAGGATGGCGCTAGACCGTGTAGTATTTCATACGTAAGTAGTAAAACCTTAAAGTTGCTGTGGAGGTTGCCCTCCCATGGGTTCCTCAGACCACCAAACACTGCCACGAGAGCCCGGATCAGGGTTGTAACACTGTTTTATTTTCATAAATTTGTGTAGGGGTTTTGCTTTCCAGCAAACTGTCTCTTTCCTCTCAAAATGAAACGCCGTAGAATACCAGCCTTGGTACCTGGGAGTCCACTTGAACAGCAGACTGGACTGGAAGGACAACAGCAAAGCTGCATACAAGAAAAGCATGAGCAGACTCTTTTTCCTAAGGAAGCTTAGGTCCTTTAATATGTGCAGCAAGCTATTGGAGATCTTTTATTCAGTCTGTTGTGGCCAGTGCCCTGTACTTTGCAGTGGTCTGTTGGGGGAGCAGCACCAGCAAAAGGGACTCAAACCGAATTGACAAACTGATCCGGAAAGCCGGCCAAACTATTGGCACGTAGTTGGAGGTGTTTGTGTCAGTGAGGGGCAGGAGGACACTCGACAAACTGCTCGCCATCATGGACGATCCTGCCTACCCACTCCACCTGACAATTGAGGGAAAGCGGAGCTCATACTCAATCAAGCTCCTTCAGCTTCGTTCCCACGGTGTTCGATTCAAGAACTCCTTCATGCCGCACTCCATCCAGCTGTGTAATCACTCGCCATACAGCAGTAGATGATATCTGTCTATTACCTGACCGCTTCTATATTAGCTACCTGTGTTTGTTTATAATGTATATTTTCTGCTGGATCTACTCTCTATTTTAAGCTGTTACATATACTGTAATATTGTACATGGTAATTGGGATTTGTTATATATTGTATATATTAAATACAAATATTATATAATATAATAACATAATATATCAGTATGTATTATATTCTGTATATATGACATGTAAATATTACATATATGTTATATTGCTACTATGGTACATTTTTAGTCTACTTTATACCTTTTGTTTTCAGCCTCTTTTTGTGCCCTTGTGTGCATTATCCTTTCAATCTTTACCCTTTCCGTCCTTTGTAGCTGAGCTACTGTGTGTAACAGTTTCTCTTGTGGATCAATACAGTTTGTCTAAGTCCAAGTCTAAGTCTTCATTTTGCTCGAAGAAGATAAAAACAACGATTTCCCCCGGTTTCTTATCCATGCCAACACACACATATTATTCCCTGCAGTTTTATTGGCCTTAGGACGTACCAGGTGCAGAGAGAGAGAGTGTGTGCGCTCAACACACACGCCAAGTTAACTTTCGGTTTTGATCTCCACCAAGGAGCGGCTGCAAGACGGATAAGTATATTTATACAATATAATATATACAAATCGGGCTCTTTAATGGGCAGCTAAATGGTATCCGGGTGTTACTGTTTACTGAAACGCCCTATCTGTTTACGGGTGCTCAAAAATAAAAACATCATTCGTTAAAATATTACAAAAAAACAAAACAAAATAACTTAAGTGCATTCAAAGTATTTGGATAATGACACATTTTTCGAAAAATGTCCATTCTTGGCGTGTGATGCAAGTTTATTCAGTTCTGGCAATGTAACCACTATTATGTATTATTTATTACTCATTTTGTGTTTTTTTTTATTGCATTTTAGATGTGTAGCTGTATGTAGAAATGGCCCCACTGAAGTAACAGCAGCTCTGTGTTCTTTTACGTCCTCCTTTGTATTTTTGAATGTTTCCTTCTTGTTTTAAAGGGCAACTGCAGTTTTTTTTGGAATTATGCTTATCGTTCACAATCATTATTTTTATTTTAAGCATACGCGGCGCATTATTTTCAAAAACGCATCACAACAATTGCTTTTTTTTTCTTCTTCATCACTAATTATTTCTCTCTGCAGACTTCATGAGAGCCAACAAATATAAAAAAAAAACATCACTTACTGTACAAGGTCTGCTGTCATTAGAATGCAGACTATTGGGATGTTCATATATAGGTGAAGAATGACCATAATCCTCACCAAGAAACGAGGTGGAACGAACGTCTTTTCGTGTCGTCCTCGCCAGTTTCGGGTCCTAAACGGCTGTCAAAGTGTCCCAACTTGTCGGAATACCTACTCAGGCGTCTCGTGTCCAGGTGAGATGCATGATTTATGATCTAGATTAAATTTACAGGGAGCAACAAAGCGAGAAAGCAGCAGACCACTCGATAATGTAAACATAGGGAGACGTGGAATTGATCACGACGCCGCTATAAATAGTTTGTCTGCGTTAGCACCTATAATAACAATATCGCTAATACTTGGTTAACATTCAAATCACAAAATGTAAACGGAGTATTCTTTGAATGGTTATTTTTTGGATCTTATGGGCGAAATAGAGTAGCTCCACTGTAAGTAGAGTTTTATTTACAAGTTAGAATGCATTGAAAAAAATTCATCCGTCGTCATGTCTTTCATAATGATTGTGAACGATAGGCTACATTACTAAAAAAGTGCAATTTTTGTGGACTTTCTGAATCTGCACTGCAACCACACTATTTCCCATTGTGGGATTTTTAAAGCCTGTGTTTACTAACAAGACATGGAGAAGCCCGAAGCCAAATTTCTTAACATGGAGATATTCTCACTACTTTTCTTTTGTCGACCACAAAGAAAATAACATTTTTGTTAAATGTAAGTTGTGTCTTGGATCAAAGATCCTATCCTAGCGATTCAAATCTGCTGAAACAGCTATAAAAGCAACATGCTTTGACGAAGCTAGTAAAGAGAGACACACTTCACCTCCCAAGCAACAGCGGCTGGATTTTAATGAGGCACTGACGCGGCTATACATAGTTCGTCTGCGTTAGCACCTATAATAACAATATCGCTAATACTTGGTTAACATTAAAACACGAAATGTAAACGGAGTGTTCTTTGAATAGTTATTTTTTGGATGTTATGGGCGAAATAGAGTAGCTCCCATTGGCTCCGCTGTAAATAGAGTTTTATTTACAAGTTAGAATGCATGGAAAAAAATGCCTCCCTCGTCATGTCTTTCATAATGATTGCGAACGATAGGCAACATTACTAAAAAAGTGCAATGTTTGTGGACTTTCTGAATCTGCACTGCAACCACATTATTTCCCATTGTGGGATTATTAAAGCCTATCCTGTCCTATAAATTCATTAAAAATTAAATTTAGCAAATTACGAACCTGCAGCAAACATTTTTTGCAAAGTTAACGATAGGAGATGAACACGACAATTGCTTTTTTAAAATTTCATCACTGATTATTACTCACTGTAGACTTCATCAGAGCCAACAAACATAACAAAACATCACTTACTGTACAAGCTCTGCTGTCATTACAATTCCGACTACTGGGATGTTCATATTTAGGTGAAGAATGACCATAATCCTCACCAAGAAACAGGGTGGAACAAGCGTCTTTTCGTGTTGTCCTCGTCAGTTTTGGGTCCTAAACGACTGTCAAAGTGTCCCAACTTGTCAGAATACCTACTCAGATGTCTCATGTCCAGTTGAGATGCATGATTTATGATCTAAAGCAAACTTACAGGGAGCAACAAAGCGAGAAAGCAGCAGACCAATCGACAACGTAAACATAGGGAGACGTGGAATTGATCACGACGCCACTATAAATAGTTCGTCTGCGTTAGCACCTATAAGAACAATATCGCTAATACTTGGTTAACATTCAAATCACGAAATGTAAACAGAGTATTCTTTGAATGGTTATTTTTTGGATCTTATGGGCGAAATAGAGTAGCTCCCATTGGCTCCGCTGTAAGCAGAGTTTTATTTACAAGTTAGAATGCATGGAAAAAAATTCATCAGTCGTCATGTCTTTCATAATGATTGCAAACGATAGGCTACATTACTGAAAAAGTGCAATGTTTGAGGACTTCCTGAATCTGCACTGCAACCACACTATTTCCCATTGTGGGATTTTTAAAGCCTGTGTTTACTAACAAGACATGGAGAAGCCCGAAGCCGAATTTCTTAACATGGAGATATTCTCACTACTATTCTTTTGTCGACCACAAAGAAAATTATATTTTAGTTAAATGTAAGTTGTGTCTTGGATCAAAGATCCTATCCTAGCGATTCAAATCTGCTGAAACAGCTACACAAGCAACATGCTTTGACGAAGCTAGCAAAGAGAGACACACTTCACCTCCCAAGCAACAGCGGCTGGATTTTAACGAGGCACTGACGCCACTATACATAGTTCGTCTGCGTTAGCACCTATAATAAAAATATCGCTAATACTTGGTTAACATTCAAATCACGAAATGTAAACGGAGTGTTCTTTGAATGGTTATTTTTTGGATCTTATGGGCGAAATAGAGTAGCTCCCATTGGCTCCGCTGTAAGCAGAGTTTTATTTACAAGTTAGAATGCATGGAAAAAAATGCATCCGTCGTCATGTCTTTCATAATGATTGTGAACGATAGGCAACATTACTAAAAAAGTGCAATGTTTGTAGGCTTTCTGAATCTGCACTGCAACCACACTATTTCCCATTGTGGGATTTTTAAAGCCTGTGTTTACTAACAAGACATGGAGAAGCCCGAAGCCGAATTTCTTAACATGGAGATATTCTCACTACTTTTCTTTTGTCGACCACAAAGAAAATAATATTTTAGTTAAATGTAAGTTGTGTCTTGGATCAAAGATTTTTTGGATCTTATGGGCGAAATAGAGTAGCTCCCATTGGCTCCACTGTAAGCAGAGTTTTATTTACAAGTTAGATAAATGGAAAAAAATGCATCCGTCGTCATGTCTTTCATAATGATTGTGAACGATAGGCTACATTACTAAAAAAGTGCAATGTTTGTGGACTTTCTGAATCTGCACTGCAACCACACTATTTCCCATTGTGGGATTATTAAAGCCTATCCTGTCTTTAATTAAAAAGTCAATTTGGCAAATTACAAACCTGTAGCAAAAAATGTTTGCAAAGTTAACGATAGGAGATGAACTCTGCACTTTTATCTAAACATGTTTCAAAATGCGTGCGTGTGTTTGTGAAACTCTGCTAACTAATTATCAACAAAGTTGAATGAAAACACAGGTAGGAACAATACGAGCTTCGTGATGACAGGGGAACAAAAGACGGCGTGGGAAGCTGTGCAGGAACCTTCATTTAGTTACGATCCCCAAGCTGTTATATTGTATTGTAAAATGTCACTACACCTAATACACGCTATCTTGGTATCCTTCCAAAGTCAATGAAAACAAGACAAGTCAGAGAGGACTTGTTTCACCTTCCTCTCTCTACGGTGTTTTTTAGAACACACACCTGTTTGGCACAGACTGCTTCGGAAACCCTGCAGATCCTAACAGAACTCTAAAAGTTAAACCGTCCCCATCTGTCACGGCGGCGCTGCACACAGATGCACTCTGAACGCCTCCTCTTTCTTATCCTTTCACACAGCAGACTTGGCACTCGTTCAGGAACTGTCAAAGCACACCTGCTAAATTAAGCCCGTTCTCATACTTAAACACATGGCGGCACATAGGGACGGCTGCAAATAGACACACACGCAGATAACGATACAATAGGCCTATGTGCTTTACAGCAGTGGTCCCCAACCACCGGGCCGCGGCCCGGTACCGGTCTGTGGACCGATTGGCCGCACAAGAAATTAAAAAAATAAAATAATATATATATATATTTTTAAAAATTAAATCAACATAAAAAACACAATATATACATTATTTATCAATATAAATCAATACAGTCTGCAGGGATACAGTCCGTAAGCACACATGATTGTATTTCTTTATGACAAAAAAAAATCCCCCAAAAAACATACACTTTTTGACCATCCATTAGGGTGGATCGGAGAATATTTGTAGCTTGGCCCCACAAAAGTGATGGATTTTTTTTAGCATGTGCAAAAAATTGGTGCTTGAATTAAAATTATCTGGTACCTCAATTTTCAGATTATGCCTGTCATGATCTGTGGTCTGGATTATGTCTGTCATGATCTGTGGTGTGGATTATGTTTTGTTATTTTTTGTTAGTTTTTGGACTCTTTTGAGTTTTGGAGAATAAATATGTTCCTACCTGCTACCGTCGTCCGGAAAAGTCCGTTTGCGTCCTGGGAGAAAAATCCTTGCAGTAAACTGCGAAAACCTCCTCGCCGTGACAGAATGTCGCCAGCATCCCTTCAAGCCTCTCTGCCATAGAAATCTCCGCGGGGTTCGTATTTGGGCGGAGTATTGTTTGCTGTATGCTGTGGACTGCCTGTTTCTTGAATGCTGTGAGCTATTCCCTGGATCCTGACTCCTGTCCCTGTTTGCTGTGTCCTGGTTTCTGGTTCGTGTTTTCTTTGCTTTTTTTTAACATTAAAACCGTGTTTTCTTGTACTAAGCCTGTCATCTCTGCATCTTGGGGTTCGTCACCACCACTTCTTGACAGAATACTCCAGCCAAATACGAACCCCGTAGAGATTTCTATGGCGGAGAGGCTTGAGGTTTTACTGGCTTATTTATTTTTTTTTTTTTTGTGACTTTTTGTTTTGTATTGTTTTGCATCTGATCAACTTCTGTGACTTTCCTTTTCTTTTTTAAGTGTGAACGGTGGAGAGGTCCTCGAGAGGTGATCTTGGGATCACTTCTTGAGGATCCTTGATGCAGAGGAATGTTCATCCATCTTGCTGTGGTCTCGATAGCCTGCTGATCCTGAGCCGGAGCGGGATGGATGGATATATATATATATATATATATACAATATCTGGGTATTTTTTCTAATAATGTTTATACTGTAAACCTTGAGTTGTTGAAGTTCAAGTGCACCTCTCTCCTCAAGTGTGCATGTGAGTGTGTATGAGTGGATGTGTGATTGTATGAAGGCTTTGCGTGAGCAAAGTATGACTGTTAAATGTGATTTTAACTGTAAAATTCAATAAAAATATTTGCAGAAAAAAAGAAACAAAAAAAAACAAACATGTTTTCTTGTACTAAGCCTGTCATCTCTGCATCTTGGGGTTCGTCACCACCATTTCTTGACAGAATACTCCAGCCAAATACAAACCCCGTGGAGATTTCTATAGCGGAGAGGCTTGAAGGGATGCTGGCGACATTCTGTCACGGCGAGGAGGTTTTCACAGCTTACTGCGAGGATTGTTCTCCCAGGACGCAAACTGACTTTTCCGGACAACGGTAGCAGGTAGGAACATATTTATTCTCCAAAACTCAAAAGAGTCCAAAAACTAACAAAACATAATCCAAACCACAGATCATGACACTGCCCAGCTTAAAGCAGACACAAATATTTGATTACTATTATGAACCAATATGCTTTATTGAGGCAACATTCTTATTCCAATGTAACTATTACATAACATTATCTTATTTGTGTCTTATATGTATTACAATGCAGTATTTGTCTAATTGTCTATTATTATGTTGTAGTGATCGATAAATATATTCACAGAGTGAGACTTCCGTTTAGGGGTTAAGAGTGAACAATGCTAACAACACGGCGGCTCATCTTGGTGCTATCTTCGCCGCAACGATCAAGTTCAGCAACTTATGGCAGAACAACTTTTTGATGCACTTCATCTTCAACTCCTGCCTCATCAATAACACGTCTCCACATTGGTGAGACTTTGACGAGACGTACCCCTACCGGCGCGCCACCTAATGCTAACAAGAATGCTAGCTGGTATCAGCAGCTGTCCAGGCAATGCTAAGTGGAGATGAACTCTGTTGATGCACTTTTTCGACATCACCAGCTCCACATGACATTGGTGAGTATTTGGCGTGAGCGATGTGGAACGACAACGCAGGACAAACAATGCTAACAACACGTAGCTTTGACTGACAACTTGACTAAGTTTGTGCTGAACAGCCTATGCCCTTGGTTTCATTACATGGAAGCTAAGTTTTCATTTAGAACAGGGGTGTCAAATGCATTTTAGCTCAGGGGAAAGTCTATTTCCACGCAAGCCGGACTGATAAAATAATGGCATAATAACTTAAAGATAAAGACAACTTCATATTTACAAGTTAGTTTGTCTTACTTTGGCCAAAAATAGAAAAAGCACTTTCTGAAAATGTACACATTACAACTGATCCTCTTGGCAAAACACTTCAAGTTAGTTGAAAATTCTGAGAAAAAAATTGGTGCCGTTTCAATAACAACCTGAAGAACACAATGAACTTAGACTCTGTCTCCGTGTTTTTACAAAGCCTTTAAGCACTTCCGGTTTGGCATTCTCATGTTGGCAGTTCACCATTAAAAACATTTCAAAAAGCAATCAAGTGTTTTCTCAAACACATTCATTTATCATAATTAAAATATTACAACTATAATGTATACAAAAAAAAAATATCAGAATGACACCGTAGCCGTAGCCGAGTTAAAGGTAACATAACTACAAACTTAACCAACGTAGTAGCTCTAAGCATAAAATAAAATAGAACAAACACAACAAATGTAGAAACACATTTTTACAATGGAGTTCAGGGTGCGCATTGTGCTATTAACCAATTGCAAGGGCGGCACAGAACTCTAACTAAAAAGATAATCATGTTGACTTAAGTCTTTACATCTTACCGTTTCCTTATTTTATCCGTGGATTATTTACAATGAAAGAAGGTATTATGCATCAGTATGCCGCCATCTGCTGCCGGCCACAACAGTAGCAGCTGATTGCCGCGGCAGCCAATCCAGAGGGCACTTAAAGTCAGCTGACATGTCACCTTTAAACACTGTTAAGTGTGACGCGAGTTACACTTATATTGTTATTGCGACATCCAGTGGACACATTTGGAACAACTGTTTATTTCACTAACAAAATGCAGCTCATT
>NC_084732.1:85391496-85406496 GCF_033978785.1 Entelurus aequoreus
GTCTGATCTATATACAGACCTGCTTTGTTTATTGGTGCGCACTTGGCACGCTTGGCAACAAGTCTGCCAACCTGACAGAAAAGGTAAGAGCAACAAAGGACTCATGCAAGTAGTCTTAATAAAGCCACCATTTTTTGAATTTTTTTATTTGCACCCACCTGAACAAAACAATATACCGTATTTTCCGGACCATAGGGCGCACCGGATTATAAGGCGCACTGCCGAGGAACGGGTCGAGTCAGGTTTATTTTCATTCAAAAGGCGCACCGAATTATAAGGCGCATTAAAGGGGTCATGTTATTATTCTTTTTTTTTCTAAATGTAAAACACTTCCTTGTGGTATACATCAGTGTTTTTCAACCACTGTGAGATATTTCCTGGTGTGCCGTGGGCATACTTGCCAACCCTCTCGATTTTCCCGGGAGACTCCCGAATTTCAGTGCCCCTCCCGAAAATCTCCCGGGGCAACCATTCTCCCGAATTTCTCCCGATTTCCACCCGGACAACAATATTGGGGGCGTGCCTTAAAGGCACTGCCTTTAGCGTCTTCTACAAACTGAAAAGGAGACTATTATATATGTCTCCGTTATCCATAGGTTTATCTATAACCAATAAAGTAGGCAAGCACGGAGCTATTTCTCAGCGTGTGTTTATTCCAGCCGGCACGTTAATACACTGACACACAAACATCCGGATTAAAAAATGTTTCAAACTCAAATTTTTTTTTCGCAAACTCAAAAAAATGTGTCACAAACGCTAAAATATTTCACAAACTCCAAAAATTATTTCCAAAATAAATTACAAAAATTTCACAAACAAATGTTTCACAAAATCAAATAAACGTTTCACAAACTTTAAAATATTTCACAAACTCAAACAGAAATTTCACAAACATATGTTTCAAACTCAAAAATGTTTCACAAACTCCAAAAAAATTCACAATTAAAACAAAAAATCTCAAACACAAAACAATGTTATAGATTAAAACAAATTCACAATCTCAAAAAAAAAATCTCGAACACAAAAAAGTTTTACAATCTAAAAAAAAAAATCACAAACTCAAAAAAAATCTAAAATTCAAAAAAGTTTCACAAACTCAAAAATGTTTGAAAAACTCAAAACATTTTTTCACAAACCTAAAGTTTCACAAATGCAAAACATTTTTCACAAACTCAAAAAAATGTTTTGCAAATTCAAGAAAATGTTTCAAACTCCAAAATGATTCAAAAACTAAAAAAAAAAAGTTTCACAAACTTAAAGTTTCACAAATGCAAAACATTGTTTCACAAACTCAAAAAATATTTCACTGAATCAAAAAAGGTTTCACAAACTCAAAAAAACATTTTCAAACTACAAAATGTTTCACAAACTCAAAAATGTTTCAAACTCAAAAATGTTTCACAAACAAAACAAAAAAAAAACTCAAACACAAAATCTCAAATACAAAACAGTTTTACATACTAAAACAAATTTCACAAACTCAAAAAAAAATAAATCCAAAATTCAAAAAAGTTTCACAAACTCTAAATTGTTTGAAAAACTCAAAAAAAAAATTCACAAACAAATGGAAACAATGTTTCACAAACTTACAGTTTCACAAATGCAAACAATTTTTCACAAACTAATGTTCCGCAAACTCAAAAAAATATTTCACAAACTAAAAAATATTTCAAAAACTCAAAACAAATTTTACAAAATCAAAAAATGTTTCACAAACTCAAAAAACATTTTCAAACTACAACATTTTTCAAAAACTCAAATATTTCAAACTCAAAAATGTTTCACAAACAAACAAAAAATTACAAACTCAAACAACATTTTCACACTACAAAATTTTTCAAAAACTCAAATGTTTCAAACTCAAAAATGTTTCACAAACAAACAAAAAATTACAAACTCAAACAAAAAAATCTCAAACGCAAAGAAGTTTTACAAACTAAAAAATGTTTCACAAACTAAAAAAAAATAAGCCAAAACTCAAAAAAGTTCACAAACTCAAAATTGTTTGAAAAACTCAAAAATGTTTTCCCAAACTTAAAGTTTCACAAATGCAAACAATGTTTGACAAACTAAAATTTTTTTTTTCGAAAACTCAAAAAAATGTTTGACGAACTAAAAAATATTTCAAAAACTCAAAACAAATTTTACAAAATCAAAAAATGTTTCGCAAACTCAAAAAACATTTTCAAACTCCAAAATGTTTCACAAACTCAAAAATGTTTCAAACTCAAAAATGTTTCACAAACAAAAAAGTTTTACAAACTAAACTAAATTTCACAAACTCAAAAAAAAAAATCCAAAACTCAAAAAAGTTTCACAAACTCAAAATTGTTTGAAAAACTCAAAAACATTTTTCACAAACTTAAAGTTTCACAAATGCAAACAATGTTTCACAAACTACAAAAAAAAGTTTCGCAAACTCAAAAAAAAGTTTCACAAACTCAAACATTTTTCACAAACTCAAAATAATGTTTCACAAACTAAAAAATATTTCAAAAACTCAAAACACATTTTACAAAATGCAAAAATGTTTCACAAACTCAAAAAAAAATTTCAAACTCCAAAAAATGTTTCAAACTCACAAAAAATGTTTCAAACTCAAAAATGTTTCACGAGCTCAAATACATTTTTCAAAGTAAAAAATATTTCCCAAACCCAAAGCAATGTTTCACAAACTCATAACAATTTTTTACAAATTAAAAAAAAAAGTGGCTAAGAGCAACCGGTGTCGTGCGGAATTCTGAGTCCCTGAAATATTTTGTGTCCCCTGCCAAGTTAGCTCCATTGCTTGTTGAGACAGTGGCAACAATTCCGTGTTTTTAGTCAATGATAATACAAAATGTGGCTAATTAGGATCATGCTTTAATTGTGAAAAATGTTGTTGGTGTAACATGTGACACTCCTACCCGAATAAACGCCCCAAACAGGAAATTGAACCCTCACAAAATAAATCATATCATTCAGGAATGCCATTTAAACGAAGGGGTGTTCATGAATAACACTTCATCATGCGAAGCTCCCTGCTGTGCCTGTAAATACGCCAACCCTTCAATAAGGCAAAACCAACAACGACGCGAGTATTTTCGACAAAACAAAAGAACAACTCCGAGAACAAATGCAAATCCCCTTCCTGCGGAATGTTAATTAGCCAAACACGACTCCCCGGTGACCGACAGGTGCGTGGAAATGTCTGTCTGGGATATTCGAATTGGACACAATAAGTGAAAACAGTCATTTAAAAGCTAAAAATATCTAATTAATGGCTGCCACTATCAATATTGTATGACGTGGAGTCATGTTTGCTGCCGTCCTCTCCTCGCCTAATGTTAGTCAAGTTGATGCAGGAAAAGCTGGCAGCTGACGGACAGATGTGCGCTAATCAGCAGACAGATGGACTGACCCGCCATCAAAAGGAAGGCAGATGATCAGATAGTTAGACAGCGCTATGAAAAGGCACTTTGGCTAATTTCACACACACACACACACACACACACACACACACACACACACACACACACACACACACACACATTAATAGACATACGACATGTGGGAGTGTGTTACATGGTGTTGGCTTTTATCTTAAAGCAGGCGCCATACTCCGACCTGTTTATGTTGATCTACAGATGGAGTCATCTGGTGGAATGTCTTCACGTTATCTGGAAAATACTGACAGCAACAACTAGAAAGTGTCTGTTATTAGGGTTTGTTGGAAAAAATCAGGTTTCGAATGAATCACGATTCTTACTCGATTAAAAAATATAAAAACATTTAAAAAAAATAAAATAAATTAAATTTAAAAAAAAAATATATATATATATATATATATATATATATATATATATATATATATATATATATATATATATATATATATATATATATATATATATATATATATATATATACGTTAGCCTCTGTGTTTTTTCCTGACCTATTTATCCCTCCAAGCCTATTTCGCAGATTTCCCTGCTCTTCAGGGGATTTTATTGAAGTGTCTGTGGTTGTTACATATATACGGTCGCGATCAAAAGTTTACATACAAAGACCATCAATCAATCAATCTTTACTTATACTCCGACCTGTTTATGTTGATCTACAGATGGAGTCATCTGGTGGAATGTCTTCATGTTTTCCTGGAAAATACTGACAGTAACAACTAGAAAGTGTCTGTTATTCAACATTCAAGTGTCTGATTCTTACTTGATTAAAAAATATTAAAAAATGGTTTAAAATATATATATATATATATATATATATATATATATATATATATATATATATATATATATATATATATATATATTATATATATATATATATATATATATATATACGTATACGTATATATATATATATATACGTATACGTATATGTATACGTATATATATATATATATACGTATATGTATATGTATATATATATATATATATATATATATATATATATATATATATATATATATATATATATATATATATATATATATATATATATATGTTAGCCTCTGCGTTTTTTCCTGACTTATTTCAACATACAAACCCTTTATTTATTGAATCGAAAATACTGAAATTCCACGACATAGGGAATTTGCAAACAGCTAAAATTATACACAAAGCAAACTACAATCTGCTACCCAAGAATATACAACAATTATTCTCAAAAAAAGAGGAGAAAAATAATCTTAGAGAAAAATGTAATTTAAAACATTTGTATGCACGTACAACACTTAAGACCTTCAGTATAATAGTATGTGGAATACAATTATGGAATGGATTAAGCAAAGCAATCAAACAATGTACTAATTTAATCCAGTTCAAGAAACTCTTCAAACTTAAAGTGTTTACAAAGTACAAAGAAGAATAACCATGATAAAAATTCTGAATTTATTTCATCCATCCATTCATTTTCAAGATAAACTTACTCATCTCACCATATGATTTATAACTTACTTCACCGAGTATTATTTATTTATTTTTATTGTGATTACTTATGGAGTATATTGTGAATAAATTGAGACCCGGAAGTGAAGAAAAGTGTTAGCAACTGCTATGTAAAAGAAAAGGGGTAGGATTGAATAAGCTCTGCTTCTTCCTACTCCTTTTCGAACATGTTGAATAGAGAAATTGTGATGTATCATGTCGTATGCTTGCATGTTCCAAATAAACTCAAACTCATCGTGACTGTAGCTACCTCTGATCAGGCAGGCCACACCCTGGGACGGCTCCTTAATCCCAGACCGTGGCAACCCTTCACATTCGCACCTGTTGTCACCGAGTCGGAGTCCTTTAAGAAGTCGGCCGCCTGAACCGCGAGCGGTCGCCCATAAACCGGAGCATATTGTCCCGTGTTGCCGGACAGCGCTGCCAAAGTCATTTGCACGTGGTCGAGACCGAGTGTCATAGTTAAAATTTACATTTTAATTGCTCCAAAAAAAGGTTTTCCCCTCGCAACGATATCGAAGCCCCTCAAAAGCGCGGTCCAATGTCAACATGCCCACCGCCCGTCCTCTCCACCTCTCGCTGTCCTCTCCTGCCTGTCAGCTTATCAGGTCCCTGGCAGACACTCTGATCAGGGTTACCAAGCACCGCCTGTATGTTTGTTTGCTCCTTATCCCGCCTGGTGGCGTGGCACCGAGCGCCCGCGGCCCCTTAGCATACCCTGCATGGACGACGGAGATAAAACAAACACACACACACACACACACACAGACAAGAAAAGATCAGCAGTCAGAGAAGACATAGACATCACTGGTGGAATCTGTGTGCCCTTCCCTTAGGAGAGGAGACCATTACCCTCTTGAATGTCACGCTGAAAAGTTTAGTTCGTCAGCTTTGTCATTGATATTCTCTCCTCGGGTGTGCCTCCTAATTGTCTTTAAGCCGCTCCTGTCTGATTCGCTCGTATATGTGCCCGCAGGTGAGGAGGCAGTAAAGATTCGGTGGAATTAACGGCTGCACACTGGATGCTATTTGGGTATGGGGAATGTGGGGTTTGCAACACATCTGGTGCCTTTTGACAGAGGATGGGAGATTTTTTCCCCAAAAAAATTGCTTTTCCATGAGAGTCCTATAACAGGTGTGCTCACAAATTTGATAGTTAACGCTGAGGGGAAACCGGCAATTTTCTGTTGGTTAGCAAAGCGTATTTAAAGCAATTGACTATTTGTTGCATATGTAAAGGCCTACTGAAATGAAATGTTTTTATTTAAACGGGGATAGCAGATCCATTCTATGTGTCATACTTGATCATTTCGCGATATTGCCATATTTTTGCTGAAAGGATTTAGTAGAGAACATCGACGATAAAGTCTTGGTCGCTGATAAAAAAAAAGCCTTGCCTGTACCGGAAGTAGCGTGACATCACAGGTTGAAGGGCTTCTCACATTTGCACATTGTTTACACCAGCAGCGAGAGCGATACGGACCGAGAAAGCGACGATTACCCCATTAATTTGAGCAACCTGCCAGATTCATTTTCAAGCACAACAAATGCATAAAAAAAACTAGGTCTTCCAAATGTTATGAGTCTTTTAAGTTGTGCCGAAGCTTCGCTACATACAATATGGCCTCTTTGTGGTTCTGCAGAATAAAGGACACCAATGTCACCAAGAAGTTCTAACTACTTTTTCAGAAGTTTCTCAAGCACTCGTGGTAAAATTTCAGTAATAAAACAACAGTAGAAGACGCAAAATAGAATACTCGCTGCCCACCTTCTTTTCGAGCTTTTCGAGTATCGATTCTGTGCTAAATTTTGTGTCCACAGCACATTCTGCCGTATGAAACAATGTAAATATGAATAATGGGTTCCGGCCTTGACAGAAGTTCATATTTTAGTGAAGGTTTGTTCACTTTGAATACAATATAAAGTATACAGTATTGTCTATCAAACAAACATAACAAGACGGTGGATCAACATTCTATTTATTAACAAGCTGAACTGTGCCGTATATATACGCTGCTCTGCCAACATGCTCAAACCCACAGAAGTCACTACGGAGCCCTAGCAAAACCATCAGAAATCACAGAAATCCTTAACTTTAACAACTTTTCCAGAAAAGTCCGGTCTCATCACAATTAAAACGAAGCCTGCTTTCATTATTCTTCCATACTTGTGAGCACCATTAACGTATTCCTGGTAAAAAGTACTTTTTATTTTTAATTTTTATTCCCTCCTTTCAACGCTGGGCTGTGGTCTTTTTGGGACTCAAGTCGATTTAGCAAAATGGGCAAAACTTGTCAAGAGTTTAAAAAAACACAGACATGGCACACTGAGAAGTGACTAGTATTGTACTGCGCAGCCGGTGAGGTGGAGGGCTCTGATCTAAAAGTTTGTTAATCAAAAAATGTGCGTATAGAGGGGTTTGTAAATGGAGGTTCCACTGTACTATGCAGTACGAGAGTGTATGTTGGCTATTGCCGAAAAAAAACAAATCAGCAGCGTCGTTCAAAAAAGCTTTTATCAACTACGCCAAATAGCGAAAGTGAAACCGCTTCTATCAGGAGATGATCTCGAGAAATTAATCCATGCCTTTATCTCGAATCGTTTAGACTACTGCAATGCCCTGTATGTAGGCATTAGCCAGGCCTCCCTCGCCCGCCTGCAGCTCGTGCAGAACTCTGCTGCTCGTCTGCTAACACAGACCCGCAGACGTGAGCACATCACCCCTATATTAGCATCCCTTCACTGGCTCCCTGTGCGTTACCGAATCAACTTTAAACTCCTTTTATTTGTTTTTAAATGTCTAAACAACCTCGCGCCAACATATCTCTCCGACCTCCTTCAGCCTTACTGCCCCACCCGATCCCTAAGATCAGCCGATCAGCTGCTACTAACGGTCCCTGACACAATTCTGAAGCTTAGAGGTGACAGAGCTTTCGCCGCTGCTGCTCCCAAGCTCTGGAACGACCTACCTCTGAGTGTCGGACAAGCCTCCTCTCTTCCTGTTTTTAAATCTCTCTTAAAAACATACTTTTATTCCATGGCTTTTAACACTGAGTGATATCCATCCTGCAGTGGCGCCCCATAACACACCTGCTGTGAACCTGTTTTTATGTTTTATTTATTGTATTTATTTATTTTTTATTGTGTTCTGTTTGTGTTGTGTTGTGTTTGCTCGGTACTCGTATTATCTTTTAACCTGCCCATTGTACAGCACTTTGGCTACCCCTGTGGTAAATTTTAAATGTGCTTTATAAATGATTTGACTTGATTTGATTTATTGCAGAATGTGGCTGAAACTCGTGAAAATAGTGAAAAAGAAGAAGCTCATCGACTACGGCATCGGCACGGACTAAACTGGCGGACGTGCACACATTTTCAGGACTTATGCAGATCCCAAATACAGATCAGCAGTTACCAGAAGGTAAGAAAAGTTGGTTTTGCATAATATTGTGAAACAAAACGCCAGATAATATGTCTGCTAATGGGTGCCATTTTGCGGTCCTTATACACACACCCTAGTACTACTTGTATATCTGACTACGGTATCCGTAATGGGCCGACGATCCATCAAGCGGTGCGGCTTCAAAGTCATACTAAAACATTTTGACAGATTTTTGAGTGCTGTGTGTAATGTTCTTTATTTTCAATGGAACATTTAAAGTTTTGGTGTTGTTTACTGCCGTCATATTGCAGTCCACACGTATCTCTTATGTGTGACTGCCATTTTCTGGTCACACTTATTACACTATGTGCCAAATAAAATAGCTTCGAGGCCGGTAAGCACAACCAGAATGATTCCGTACATTAGGCGCACCGGGTTATAAGGCTCACTGTCGATTTTTTAGAAAATGAAAGGGTTTTAAGTGCGCCTTAGAGTCCGAAAAATACGGTACTCTGTCTATTTTGTGGGGAATTGTACCATCAGACATGGTTTTTATATTTCAGAACTACGTAATAAGTGCCAAAGTTGTCAGTATTAGAGTGGCCCTTTAAAGGCTTACTGAAATGAAATGTTTTTATTTAAACGGAAATAGCAGATCCATTCTGTGTAATACTTGATCATTTCGCCATATTGCCATATTTTTGCTGAAAGGATTTAGTAGAGATCATCGACGATAAAGTTGCAACTTTTGGTCGCTGATAAAAAAAGCCTTGCCTGTACCGGAAGTAGCGTGACGTCGCAGGTTGAAAGGCTCCTCACATTTCCCCATTGCTTTCAATGCAACTAGAGCGATTCGGACCGAGAAAGCGACGATTACCCCATTAATTTGAGCGAGGATGAAAGATTTGTGGATGAGGAACGTTAGAGTGAAAGACTAGAATGCAGTGCAAGACATATCTTTTTTCGCTCTGACCGTAACTTAGGTACAATCTGGCTCATTGGATTCCACACTCTCTCCTTTTTCTATTGTGGATCACGGATTTGTATTTTAAACCACCTCGGATACTATATCCTCTTGAAAATGAGAGTCGAGAACGCGAAATGGACATTCACAGTGACTTTTATCTCCACGTCAATACATCGGCGAAACACTTTAGCTACGGAGCTAACATGATAGCATCGTGCTTAACTGCATATAGAAACAAAATAAATAAACCCCTGACTGGAAGGATAGATAGAAAATCAACAATACTATTAAACCATGGACCTGTAACTACACGGTTAATGCTTTCCAGCCTGGCGAAGGTGAACAATGCTGTTGCTAACGACGCCATTGAAGCTAACTTAGCAACCGGACCTCACAGAGCTATGCTAAAAACATTAGCTATCCACCTACGCCAGCCAGCCCTCATCTGCTCATCAACACCCGTGCTCTCCTGCGTTCCAGCGATCGACGGTGCGACGAAGGACTTCACCCGATCACAGATGCGGTAGGCGGCCCGGAGACGGAGGAAGTTAAGGTGAGTTCGGCGGCTAGCGCGTCTGCTATCCATCTCTCAGTTGCTGTAGTCCGCCGCTAATACACCGATCCCACCTACAACTTTCTTCTTTGCAGTCTCCATTGTTCATTAAACAAATTGCAAAAGATTCACCAACACAGATGTCCAGAATACTGTGGAATTTTGAGATGAAAACAGAGCTTTTTTGTATTGGATTCAATGTGTCCGCATACTTCTGTTTCAACGATTGACGTCATGCGCATATGTCATCATACATAGACTTTTTCAACCGGAAGTTTAGCGGGAAATTTAAAATTGCACTTTATAAGTTAACCCGGCCGTATTGGCATGTGTTGCAATGTTAAGATTTCATCATTGATATATAAACTATCAGACTGCGTGGTCGGTAGTGGTGGGTTTCGGTAGGCCTTTAAGGACACTTCTCTTTTCTTCTGTGTGAATTTTGTTGTGCACAATTCCTTGCCTACGTGTCAGGGGGAAAAAAAACAAACAACTTTGCATGATTGCCATAATTAGAGCATGCCTGTCAATGCGGTTCGCTAAGACTTTTTGAAGCTTCTGAGAGGTGGTACTTTTCCGGGTACTCTCCTGAGTCCTGGAGGCAGGGGCACAATGACAACAGGAACCCAGATCTGTCAGCAGATGCTTTTAATGGATCGTACAAGAGAAGTGTGTGACATGAGTATTTGATTTTGATATGTACTTAACAAGTCTTCAAAACAAAGTGCCAAACACCCATCTAGATTAGCCAATAAAGGACTGGCATTTGTTTTTAACCGCCCGTGTCAACCGTATCGGTTACGTCAAGAGGGCCACTTGGGCAAAATGCACTAATTATTGTCCATGACTTGTCAAATGTGAACAAACACTTTTCACCGTCTGTGGTCAAAGTCATCTTTTTTGGCCCGAAACAACATTTTGTTTGTGGTCCCGTTTCAGTCACTCCATGATCAGAGCCCACAGTATTTACATATTTAAGCTTTTTTTTTTTTCACCACTAATGTGTTTCATCAACTGATGGGGTTATCTCTCCGCTAAAGGCTTATTCTTAAACCCCCAAATTATTTGGAGTGTTTTATTAAATGTAATTATTGATTTATGTACAGTACAGGCCAACAGTTTGGACACACCTTCTCCTCATTCAATGTGTTTTCTTTACTTTGTAGATTGTCACTGAGGGCGTCAAAACTATGAATGAACACATGTAGAGTTATCCATCCATCCATCCATTTTCTACCGTTTGTCCCTTTAGTTATGTACTTAACAACAAAAGGTGAAATAACTGAAAACATGTTTTATATTCTAGTTCCTTCAAAATAGCCACCCTTTGCTCTGCTTACTGCAGGGGCGTCCAAACTTTTTCCACTGAGGGCCACACACGGAAAAATTAAAGCATGTGGGGGCCATTTTGATATTTTTCATTTTCAAACCATAACAAAATATATGCATTTTTTATTTATTTTAGGTTTAGGGGTCCCGGGGACCATAAAGGGTCTCAGTCATTAAAATGTTAAAAATAAGTCAGATTATAATTTTTTTAAAATTATTTAACACTTACAGTAAATCTCTATATCAACTTCAAGTTGATATAAAGTGGAGGGGAGGGGGGGCTTTGATAAATGTTGTACATTAACGATGGTAAAAGCAAAGCAGTGTACGTCAATATATGCTAAGCTAGCTGAACACAACATTCCCGTTAGTTTTGTGTTAGACAGGTGACAACTAGTGCAATATAACTACAGATATCAAAAATAACAAGTTAATTCATGCATTTAATGACAAACAAATATTGCATTAATGATGGAGTGTCTATAAAAGCACTATATGAATCTAATCATTTAATATTATTATTATTATTATTATATGCAGATTAATCACGCAATTTCTTTTACCTTTTAATTTAATCTAACAATAAAATTGCATTTTTGTCCAAATACTAGGGTCTTTTTTAATGTAATTTTTTTTTTTAATTAGTTCAAATTATGCAGGCAAGTAATACTGCGAGTAATATTTGTGATTAAATTAGAAAGCTCTATAGTATGGAAAATAAATACCTTTTTTCGCTCCATTCTGCTTCCCAAATGTTAGTGCTGTGGGTGAATGCTTATATGTGGCCTTTGATGACGTTATGCAACAGTGAAGTGTTCAACGCTGGGTTTGCCGAACCATTTTTCTTTTTTTTTTTTGCAAGGGGATTGTTACGCATTACAATTACATTAAAAATGTAATTTAAAACATGTGTACGCACGTACAACACTTAAGACCTTCAGTATATCAGTATGTGGAATTAAATTACGGCATGGATTAAGCAAAGAAATCAAACAATGTACTAAAATGATCCACTTTAAAAAACTCTTCAAACTTAAAGTGTTTACAAAGTACAAAGAAGAAGAACCATGATAAACATTGTGAATTGATTTCATCCATTCATTCATTTTTAAGATAATCTTACTCATCTCACCATATGAAATATAACTTGCTTCACCCATTATTATTTATTTGTTTTTTTGTTATTACTTATGGAATATATTGTGAATACATTGAGAACAGGAAGTGACCAAAACTGCTAAGTAAAGGAAAAGGGGTAGGATCAAATAAGCTCTGCTTCTTCCTACTCCTTTTCGAACATGTTGAATAGAGAAACTGGAAATTGTGATGTATCATGTTGTATACATGCATGTTCCAAATAAACTCAAACTCAACTCGACTCAACATTTGATTCAAACAACAATCAAACAAAAATGTATGTTATCTTAACTTTTATGTTGTCGACAGATTTAAACAAACTGTTCAAATTTGTACAAAATCCCAGGCCATGATGAGGTGGCCCCCCTGGTGGTTGTGGCCCTACAAAAAAAACATATAGTGAAGTGGAGTATATTTACATAGCGCAGGGGTGTCCAAACTTTTTCCACTGAGGGCCACACACTGAAAAATCAAAGCAAGCGGGGGCCATTTTGATATTTTTTATTTTAAAAACCAATAAAATATATGTTTAAAAAAATATACATTGATGCCTCCACTAAGGCTTGATCAAAGGGTTTTGATCAAAAACATATAAAAAATGTGTCACTATTCAGTATTATTATTTGTATTATTATTCAAGGTTTAAATCTCTAGATCAACATTAGGTGTATCTGTCAATATAAAGTTGTTAATGATTTAAGTTGTATGCCCTTTTTGTCAAGGGAATGCCTGTTTTCTTATGGAAAAAAACACAAAATATGCAATATTTTCACCCAATAAAAAAATTAAGTGGAATATTTTGGATTATATAATAATTGGAGCCTTAAATAGGTCAATAACTCATAACAACATTGATTTTAATTAATTATTATTTTTTGAGCAATGACACTCAAAAAAAAAAGTCCCAACTAAAATGATTGGGGATCCAAAAAGGTCCTGCTCAGTAAAGTTTGAAACACTATTGTCTCAAGATCAAGTTCAGATCTATCCGTCAATTATAATTTTTATTGTTGTTTATGTTTTTTGTTTGTTTTAGGGCCCTCAAAAAAAACCAAAAAAAAACCAAACTGTTTTTTAAAGGCCTACTGAAAGCCACTACTACCGACCACGCAGTCTGATAGTTTATATATCAATGATGAAATTTTAACATTGCAACACATGCCAATACGGCCGGGTTAACTTATAAAGTGCAATTTTAAATTTCCCGCTAAACTTCCGGTTGAAAACGTCTTTGGATGATGACGTATGCGCGTGACGTAACCAGTGAAACAGAAGTATCGGTACCCCATTGAATACAATACAAAATAGCTCTGTTTTCATCTCATAATTCCACAGTATTCTGGACATCTGTGTTGGTGAATCTTTTGCAATTTGTTTAATGAACAATGAAGATTGCAAAGAAGAAATTTGTAGGTGGGATCGGTGTATTAGCGGCGGACTACAGCAACACAACCAGGAAGACTTTGACTCGGATAGCAGACGCGCTAGCCGACGCTAGCCACCGACGGCACGGATGATCGGGTGAAGTCCTTCGTCCTTCCGTCGATCGCTGGAACGCAGGTGAGCACGGGTGTTGATGAGCAGATGAGGGCTGGCTGGCGTAGATGGAGCGCTAATGTTTTTATCATAGCTCTGTGAGGTCCCGTTACTAAGTTAGCTTCAATGGCGTCGTTAGCAACAGCATTTTTAAGCTTCGCCAAGCTGGAAAGCATTAACCGTGTATTTACATGTTCATGGTTTAATAGTATTGTTGATCTTCTGTCTATCCTTCCAGTCAGGGATTTATTTATTTAGTTTCTATATGCAGTTAAGCCCGATGCTATCACGTTAGCTCCGTAGCTAAAGTGTTTCGTCGATGTATTGTCGTGGAGATAAAAGTCACTGTGAATGTCCATTTCGCGTTCTCGACTCTCATTTTTAAGAGGATATAGTATCCGAGGTGGTTTAAAATACAAATCTGTGATCCACAATACAAAAAGGAGAGAGTGTGGAATCCAATGAGCCAGCTTGTACCTAAGTTACGGTCAGAGCGAAAAAAGATATGTCTTGCACTGCATTCTAGTCCGTCACTCTAACGTACCTCATCCACAAATCTTTCATCCTCGCTCAAATTAATGGGGTAATCGTCGCTTTCTCGGTCCGAATCTCTCGCGCTGCTGGTGTAAACAATAGGGAAATATGAGCAGTCCTTCCTGCGGTGACGTCACGCTACATCCGGTAGGGGCAAGGCTTTTTTTTTATCAGAGACCAAAAGTTGCGAACTTTATCGTCGTTGTTCTCTACTAAATCTTTTCAGCTAAAATATGGCAATATCGCGAAATGATCAAGTATGACACATAGAATGGATCTGCTATCCCCGTTGAAATAAAACAATTTAATTTCAGTAGGCCTTTAAATGGCAAACAGAAAATATGCAACATTTTCTCAAAAAACTATCTCAAAGTGGAATATTCAATGTGATGTAAATGGAGCCTTGAATAAGTCAATAATTCATAATAACATTGATTTTGATTCTTTTTTTTTTTTTTAAGAAAGAAACAGCCTGCATGGCAGCTTTGTGTTATTAGAGTAAACATTGTAACATTTTCTTGTTACATTTCACCTGTTTGCTCTTTTATACCACTTTTTATGTTTTGATTTTTTTAAATCGTATTTTTAGAATGTGCCGTGGGGCCATTAAAAAAAATGA
>NC_084732.1:85411496-85468996 GCF_033978785.1 Entelurus aequoreus
AAGAAAGAAAGAAAGGCAAAAGAAAAAAGAACAGCCTGCATGGCAGCTTTGTGTCAACGTTGCAACTTTTTCTCGTTAGATTTCATCTCATTCCACTTTTTGTTATGTTCTTTTTTATTTTTGCAATAGCATTTCCAGAATGTGTGGCGGGCCGGTAAACAATTAGCTGCGGGCCGCAAATGGTCCGCACTTTGGACACCCCTCGTGTATAGGGAGGAAAAAAAATAGAACTGCACTTAGCATGGAACCAGAAAGCCTGCACTTTAGGTCCGCATGTGACTAAGACTGTATTAACTTGCTGTTCAAGCCTAAAATTAATTTCCCAAGTTTTACTGAGTCGAATTTATCTCACCCTAAGGAAAGTTTTTTCTCTAAAACAAGATTAAAGTCTGGATTGAACTAGTTTGTACTGGAGGCTTAGAGCAGCGGCCGACCAGCCGACTGTGCTTTGATCCCCATCTGCAAATTTACCAAAAAGAAATAAATCAAGATCTGAGCACAGCTGGATAGTGTGTTTTTATTCCCTCGCTAAAATTAGCTTTAGGAGTTTTTGGGGAGTATTACAGTATGGATTGCGTGATATGACCAAGTCCTATGTCGGGGTTTTTTTTAGTTAAAGGCAGGAGCATTACACTCATCTGCCTCCATTATTCTCCAACAGCTGGACTATAATCGTTCTTACCCGTGCTTTATATTGCCCCATGACCACCAATCCTCAGGTCCGCCATCATTCTCCCCCACTACACCTGACCTGCTTTATCGCCTCACCTTCCCCTGCCCTTCCTTTCTCTCCTCTGCAAACCTGTGCATGGCTGACCAACTGGCCAGATCCCTTTAGATCTGGCCAGGGCTGAGCCGCTGTCTCTGCGAGATTACGGCACACTCTCCGAGGCTCCACAGATGGGCGAGACAAGCTGCCAGCTGGCACAGGGACACCCACTATCCCCACTGGAAAATGGCCAACAGGCCTGGCGCAGCGTTCCACTCTCTGCCCATTCACACTCCTGATAGTTGGTTCTCCAACATTCCCCTTTCGCACTTCTCAATTTCCTTGCTCTTTCTGGCTCTCAGTATGTGATGTCAAAAGAATCGGTGCATCGTTTAGTCGTCAAGCATTTTGGTGAAGATCCAGTCAACGGTTGGGAAAACACTTGGTTGGTGAGTCGCAGTTTGATGGCGGTTGTGCCAGTGTGTACCTCGTTAAACCTTACTCCCTAAACTCGTAGGAGCTAGACTTGACAGGTCGGGCATTGAGCTCGGTGCTTAACGCGCTCATCTTTCAGTCAGAGGACAGGTTTTAGCCCTGGGCAAAACGAAAGCAGAGGTTTGGACTATGTGGCCCGGAAGAGAGTGAGGTTTAAGGTCAGCCAAAGTACGTTGCTGAACCTTAAGAGCTCGAGCTCGACACCGAGTTTAGAGCTTGGGCTTTTGGCTCGGTGCCTAGCGCGTTTCACTCCTATATGGAGGACCCAGTTCTGAGCCGGTTTATGGGTAGAGGCCAGTCAACGTACGTTGGTAAACGTCACTCCCTGACACCTTAAGAGCTTGAGCTGGACACTTAGGCTTTGGGCTCGGTGCCTAGTGCGCTCGACTCCGAGCTTTTGGCGGGACGGAAGAAAAGGGTTGGGCCAGGCGGGTTACATCGGTGCCGTGACCCGGATGAGAGTGAGGTTCAGGGGATGATTATAACTGAGGCCAGCCAAGGCATGTTGGTAAACGTCACTCTCTGACACCTTAAGAGCTTGAGCTCGCCACCGAGTTGAGAGCTTGGGCTTTTGGCTGGGCAAAAAGGGCAGAGGTTTGGACTAGGTGGGTTACGCCAGTGCCGTGACCCGGAAGAGAGTGAGGTTTAGGCTGTGAGTATAACGGAGGTCAACCAAAGTACGTTGGTAAACTTCACTCCTTAATACCTTACGAGCGCAAGCTCGACACCGAATTGAGAGGTTGGGCTTTTGGCTCGGTGCCTAGCGCATTTGATTCCTATATGGAAGACCAAGTTCCGAGCCTCGTGCGGTTTAGGGGTTGAGGCCAGCCAAAGTACGTTGGTAAACGTCACTCCCTGACACCTTAAGAGCTTGGGCTTGACACTAAGGTGAGAGTTTAGGCTTTTGGGTCAGTGCCTAGCATGCTCGACTCCAATATGGAGCACCTAGGTCCAAGCGCTGGGCGGAAAGGAAGAAAAGGGTTGGACCAGGCGGGTTACATTGGTGCCGTGACCCAGAAGAGTGAGGTTTAGTGCGTGATTGTAATGGAGGCCAGCCATGGTATGTTGGTAAACGTCACTCTCTGACACCTTAAGAGCTGGAAGCTGGACATTAAGGTGAGAGCTTGGGCTTTGGGCTCGGTACCTAGTGCACTCGACTCTGAGCTTTGGGCACAACGGGAGAAAAGGGTTGGACCAGGCGGGTTACATCGATGCCGTGACCCGGAAGATAGTGACGTTTAGGGAGTGATTGTAACAGGCCAGTCGTGGTACATTGGTGAACGTCACCCTCTGACACCTTAAGAGCTGGAAGCTGGACACTAAGGTGAGAGCTTAGGCTTTGGGCTCGGTGCTGAGTGCGCTGGACTCCAAGTTTTGGGCAGAACAGAAGAAAAGGGTTGGGCCAGGTGGGTTACATCGGTGCCGTGACCCGGAAGAGAGTGAGGTTTAGGGGGGTGAGTATAATGGAGGCCAGCCAAGGTACGTGGGTAGACGTCACTCACTGATACCTTACGAGCTCGATCTTGACACCAACTTGAGAGCTTGGGCTTTTGGTCCGGTGCTTAACGCGCTTGTCTACTTTATGGAGGACCCAGGTTCAAGCCCTGGGTAAAACGGAAGCAGACGGTTGGAACAGGTGGGTTACGTCGGTGCCTCGACCCAGACGGGGGTGAGTATAACGGAAGCCAGCCAACATAAGTTGGTAATTGTCACTCTCTGACACCTTAAGAGCTTGAGCTGGACACTAAGGTGAGAGCTTAGGCTTTGGGCTCAGTGCCTAGCGTGCTCAACTCCAATATGGAGCACCACGGTCCGAGCTTTGGGCAGAACGGACAAAAAAGGTTGGGCCAGGTGGGTTACATCGGTGCCGTGACCCGAAAGAGAGTGAAGTTTAAGGGGTAAGTATAACAAAGGCCAACTAGCGTATGTTGCTAAACGTCACTCCCTGATACCTTAAGAGCTTGAACTGGACACCGAGTTGAGAGCTTGGGTTTTTGGATTGATGCCTAGCGCATTCGACTACTATATGGGGCACACAATTTTGAGCCCTGGATGGAACGGAAGCAAAGTGTTGGACAAGCTGTTTTACATTGGTGCCGTGACCCGGAGGAGAGTGAGGTTTACCAGTATGTACATTAGTAAACTTCACTCATCAACACCTTGGGATTTGAGCTCAATGCCTAGCGCTCACAACTCTCATTCTGAGGACCCAGGTTAGAGCCCTGTGCGGAATGGAAGCTGGGGGCCGGACTAGGCGGGTTACATTGGTGCTGTGACCCGGATAAGAGTGTGGTTTAGGTAGGTGAGTGAAACGGAGGCCAGCCAGTGCAGCTGTGCCAGGCTCTGCGTTGGTAAACCTCACTCACCGACACCTTAAGAGCCTGCACTGGACATCGAGTTGACAGTTCAGGCTTTGAGGTCAGTGCCTCGCGCGCTCGACCCTTATTCAGATGACCCGGGTTCTGAACGGAAGCAGGGGCTGGACCAACCTTTGACTGGTATGACAATGCTAGAGAAATGGATCACGCCAAAGGACGGGATCGTGATCTTTGGCGTAGAAAACCGTGCATTGGTCATCACAATACGTACACTGGCTGCATTCCGGAGTCCAAACCGCACACAACTTAACAGGGTCGTTTGTTTGGAGTGTGTGGCCGCACGATAAGGCTTACATCCCTGAAACAGCACTGATACTGACCTAATACCTTCATCCGCTGAATAAAAAAAAAGAACTTGGCATAGAATATACCATGTTATCCTTGCTGCTCCTTTATCTGCCACTTTCATTCAGCGTCATATCTCTTTCCATGTTGCAATGACTCACTGATGTATCGCTCGTCGCATAGTCATGACAACTGTGGAGGAAGCGAGCATACCGAAGCAAACGCCATGCAATAACAAGGACAATGACATTGCATTACTATGTTCTGTTTGTTTATGCATCGCCGGGCGGGCGACTTTGCTGACTTGAAGTCCACGTGCGGAAACCTTCATCTGCAGCCTTCTGCCGGACCACCTGCCGAGCGCTGAAATGATTGCAGAGTGAGATTGCCGCGCTAGATTACCGTGACCCCGCGGACCTTCGCAGATGGACAATACACCCGCGCACACGCACACACACTCGCTCACGCGCCTATGCAGGACGCTGAACAAACACCTGGTCTTTAATTTAAGTGCGCTACGTAGCAAACACGGACATGTTGTTTACAGACACGTTATACGCCACAGCAGGGGTGTCAAAGTCAAGGCCCGCGGGCCAGATCCGGCCCCGGGAATTGATGATCTATGCCAGGGGTGTCCAAAGTGCGGCCCGCGGGTCATTTTTTAACGGCCCCCACGGCACATTTTAAAAATACGATTGAAAAAAATTAAAAATATTAAAAGTGGTATTTAAAGAGCAAACAGGTAGAAATGTAACAAGAAAATGTAGCAATGTTTACTCTAATCACACAAAGCTGCCATGTAGGCTGTTTCTTTCTTTAGAAAATAATAATGAATCAAAATCAATGTCATTATGAATTACTGACCTATTCAAGGCTCCAATTATGTCACATTAAATATTTTGAGATATTTTTTGGGGGGAAAATGTTGCATATTTTGTGTTTGCCATGTAAAAAAAACGAGCTGTTTTTTTAAAAGAAGGGCCTAAAACGAACAAACAAAAAACATAAACAACAATAAAACTTAGAATGGATCTTCTATTCCCGTTTGAATTAAAAAAAATCATTTCAGTAGGCCTTTAAAGTGTTAAAAAATAAATTATAGTTTTTTGTTTTTTTTTACTGTTTACTTTTAACACAATAATCTCGACATCAACTCTGTCAATTATAAGTTTTATTGTTGTTTATGTTTTTTGTTTGTTCGTTTTAGGTAATTCCAGCTCCAATAGCGTATCTTAAAGTTGCTGCAGTTAAAAAGCTCGTAGTTGGACTTCGGGAACGGGGCGGGCGCGCCGCCGAAAGGCGAGCCGCCGCCCGACCCACACCCCTGCCTATCGGCGCCCCCGGGATGCTCTTGACTGAGTGTCCCGCCGGGGCCCGAAGCGTTTACTTTGAAAAAATCCGAGTTGATCTCGAGATTATTGTGTTAAAAGTAAACAGTAAAAAAAAACAAAAAAACTATAATTTATTTTTTAACACTTTAAAGGCCTACTGAAATGATTTTTTTTAATTTAAACGGGAATAGAAGATCCATTCTATGTGTCATACTTGATAATTTCGCGATATTGCCATATTTTTGCTGAAAGGATTTAGTAGAGAAAATTGACGATAAAGTTCGCAACTTTTGCTCGCTGATAAAAAAAAAAGCCTTGCCTGTACCGGAAGTAGCGTGATGTCACAGGAGGCAATATTCCTCACAATTTTCCTTTGTTTACAATGGAGCGAGAGAGATTCGGACCGACAAAGCGACGATTACCCCATTAATTTGAGCGAGGATGAAAGATTCGTAGATGAGGAACGTTACAGTGAAGGACTAGAGAGGCAGTGATGGACGTATCTTTTTTCGCTCTGACCGTAACTTAGGTACAAGCTGGCTCATTGGATTCCACACTCTCTCCTTTTTCTATTGTGGATCACGGATTTGTATTTTAAACCACCTCGGATACTATATCCTCTTGAAAATGAGAGTCGAGCACGCGAAATGGACATTCAAAGTGACTTATCTCCACGACAATACATCGGTGACACACTTAGCTACTGAGCTAACGTGATAGCATCGTTCTCAAATGAAGATAGAAACAAAATAAATAAACCCCTGACTGGAAGGATAGACAGAAGATCAACAATACTATTAAACCATGTACATGTAACTACACGGTTAAAAATTCTCAGCCTGGTAAGGCTTAACAATGCTGTTGCTAACGACGCTAAGGCTAATTTAGCAACTTAGCAACCGGTGTTGTGCCTGAAACCTCACAGAACTATGATAAAAACATTAGCGCTCCACCTACGCCAGCCAGCCCTCATCTTCCCATCAACAGCCGTGCTCACCTGCGTTCCAGCGATCGACGGCGCGACGAAGGACTTCATCCGTGGGTTTGGCGGCAAGCATCGGCTAGGCGTCTGCTAGTCCTTGTTGTGTTGCTGTAAGTATTGTACTTAGCCGCAAATACACCGATCGATCCCACCTACAACGTTCTTCTTTGCAGCCTCCATTGTTCATTAAACAAATTGCAAAAGATTCACCAACACAGATGTCCAGAATACTGTGGAATTTTGTCGAAGAAAACAAGAGGTTTCTGTATCGGGTCCGATGGGGTCCAACCACTTCCGTGGATTTTGTGACGTCACGCGCATAAATCATATCCAAAGGAGTTTTTCAACCGGAAGTGTGGCGGGAATTTTAAAATTGCACTTTATAAGTTAACCCGGCCGTATTGGCATGTGTTGCAATGTTAAGATTTCATCATTAATATATAAATTATCAGACTGCGTGGTCGGTAGTAGTGGGTTTCAGTAGGCCTTTAATGAGTAGGACCCTTTTGGATCCCCTACAATTTTAGTGTGATTAGTTTTTAAGTGTCATTGCTCAAAAAATAATAATGAATTAAAATCAATGGTGTTATGAGTTATTTACCTTTTTAAGGCTCTAATTTTTATATAATCTCAAATATCCCACTTAAACATTTTATTGGGTGAAAATATTGCATATTTTGTGTTTTTTTCATTAAAAAAAAAGGGTTTTCTTTGACAAAAAGAGCATACAATTTAAATCTTTAAAAATTTTTATATTGACAGACCTTATGTTGATCTAGAGATTTAAAAACTTGAATAATAACACAAATAATAATACTGAATAATGACACTTTTTTTTATATTTTTTGGACCTAAACCCTTTGGGGTCCCTGGGATCAAGCCTGAGTGGAAGCCTAAATGTATATTTTTATACATATATTGTATTGGTTTTTAAAATAAAAAATATCACAATGGCCCCTGCTAGCTTTGATTTTTCAATGTGCGGCCCTCAGTGGAAAAAATTTGGACACCCCTGATCTATGGCCTCCGGGATGATATTTGATTAGTATTAGAACCGGCCCGCAGGCCACAGCCACCTGCTGCTGTTTTGCACGCACCAATACTCCATCAGTGTTGGCGCTAGGAATTTTCAAAACGGGGTCCCAGGGACCCCATCAAGTCATAAAAATGGGGTCCCACTTTTTTGTAACCGTTCTGAAAACAAATCATAATTGTATGCAATATCCTGTTATATCTCACATTCTATATTGTGTCTTGGAATTTTTTTTTGTCAAAAACGTTAATTCATTAAAAATAATACAAAAGGAAAGTAATTTTTATGCATATGTAAATTTACTCAGTTATAAACTTTCATTCACGTTCTTCTTTCCTTCATGGATCGAAACTTTATCGCTACCGGTATTTTTTTCTATATTTCTATTGTAATATATTGCTTTATTTTTGGCCAAAGTAAGACAAAAACAACCAATCTTAAGTTGTCTTTGTTTATTAGTTTTAATGCCATGATTTTAATAGTCCGGCCCTCGTGTGCACAGATTTTCCTCAGCTAAAATAAGTTGGACACCAATGCATTACAGTATACCCAGAAATATTCAATCATCCGATAATGCGACATGAAGATATTGCTGCTCCGGTAGTTTAGTGTTTCTAATGTTTATATGTGCCCATGGCTAAGCTAATTATTAAGTATTGTTGTTTGTCATTTTTTAGTCAGTTTCTCTTAAAAAATGTTGAAGAATGTGATGTAATAAACAATCAAGCGACCTGATTTAGTAAAGGTTTGCGCGTACTAAAACACGTGCATACTTGATAGCACACGCAAAAGCTGATCTACTAAGCGTGTGCAAAGTGGATTGCGTCTGTTAAGTGAGCAGTAATGCAATCCATTAAAACAAATTCAATTGATGTGTTGGTGTCCTTTAGTATTTTTCAAGGACACATAAAGTATATATTATTAAAATATTGTGTCATATGAAAAACACTTCAAGTATGCATTTTTGCGTTTCACAGTAAGTGCAGTCTCGTTCCCAGCATCTTCAGCGGTAGAAAAAATAAAATAAAAATGGTATCAATGTAGATGCTTTGCACGACCGCTTCTAAAATGCCCATAAAAATTATTGGTGATTCCGGTTAATCTGGAAATTTTCCAAACCGGGAAACATGCTGGTTGGAATGTCCAGGGTGAGTGGAGTGAGTGGATGGTGGAACAGTTCAAATCGGTTGAGAAATGTGGGATATTCAGAAGTTTTGATATTGCTTATTTATTGTCAATGGGGAGAAATTCCGGGAAAACCGGGAATTTGGGGAAAGGGAAAACATGTTTTTTCTTTGAGATCTCAGAAGACAAGTGTGTGTGAATTGTTCTAAGGTCTGAATTGAATAAAAAGTGGTGCAAAATTTTGGGCATAGTAGAACTTTGAATGTGTCCATTCATTTGGATGTGAATTTGTTGGAAAGTTGGGAATTTCGGGAAACAACTTTTTGAAAATATTGATACTAGCACAATTGTCCGAGAAGATATGAGTGGGTTAGTGTTGGAATTCTTCAAATCGTTTCAAATATGTTGACGTAGTGACAGTTTGAATTTTAGAATTGGTATTTCAGAATCCCTGGAAATTTGGGGAAAAACGGAAAATAAGAGCATTTGTTGTCCCAATTGAGAGGAATGTTTTGAAGGTGGAAATGGTTGGAATTGGTTAAAAAATGTGGACTGTGAAAACGTTCCAGGAAGAGGTGGAAACAGGGCTTTGAAAAACCGGGAATTCTGGGAATTCCTGGAATTTTTTTGAACTTAGAAAATGGTAGTTTGATTGTCAAAGGTGAATGGAATGTATGGATGTTGGAACAGTTCAAATAGGATGAGAAATGTGGGATATGCAGAAGTTTTTATATTGCCCATTCATTGTCAATGGGGAGGAATTCCGTGAACACCGGGAATTTGGGGATAGGGAAAACATGTTTTTCCTTTGAGATCTCGGAAGATTAGTGTGTGTGAATTGTTGAAAGGTCTGAATCGAATAAAAAGTGATTCAAAATTTAGAAAATTTTGGGCATTGTAAAACTTTGAATGTGTCCATTTATTTGAATGGGAATTTTTTGGATAATTGGGAATTTCTGGAAAATTGGGAATTTCTGGAAAAAATATTTTGCAAATATTGATACTAGCACAATTGTCCTAAAATATATGAATGGGTCTGCGTTGGAATTCTTCAAATCGTTTGAAAAATGTTGACGTCGTGACAGTTTGAATTGAGAATTGGTATTTTGGAATTCCTGGAAATTTGGGGGAACCGGAAAATAAGAGCATTTGCTATCCCAACTAAGAGGAATATTTTGAAGGTGAAATGGTTGGAATTGGTTGAAAGGAAGAGCTGAAAATAGGGCTTTGGAAAATCGGGAATTCTGGGAATTCCTGGAATTTTTTTGAAATTGGAAAATGGTAGTTTGATTGTCCAAGGTGAGTGGAATGTGTGGATGTTGGAACAGATGACAAATTAATTTCCTGGAAATTTTGGAATTTCATGAAACAAATTTAAAAACATTAATACTAGCACAATGTTCCTAGAAGATATGAATCGGTTAGTGTTGGAATTCTTCAAATCGTTTGAGAAATGTTGACGAAGTGACAGTTTGAATTGACATTTGGTATTTCGGAATTCCTGGAAATTTGGGGAAACCGGAAAATAGGAGCATTTGTTGTCCCAACTAAGAGGAATGTTTTGAAGGTGGAATGGTTAAAAATGTGGATTGTGAAAACTTCCTAGGAAGAGGTGAAAATAGGGCTTTGGAAAACCGGGAATTCCTGGAATTTGTTTTTACTTGTAAAATGGTAGTTTGATTGTCCAAGGTGAGTGGAATGTGTGGATGTTGGAACAGATGACAAATGAATTTCCTGGAAATTTTGGAATTTCAGGTAAACAAATGTAAAAATATTGATACTAGCACAATTGTCGTAGAAGCTATGAATGGGTTAGTGTTGGAATTCTTCAAATTGTTTGAAAAACGTTGACGTAGGGACAGTTTAAATTGAGAATTGGTATTTTGGAATTCCCGGAATTTCGGAAAAACCGGAAAATAGGAGCATTTGTTGTCCCAACTAAGAGGAATGTTTTGAAGGTGGAAATGGTTGGAACTGGTTGAAAAATGTGGACTGTGAAAACATTGCAGGAAGAGATGAAAATAGGGCTTTGGAAAACTGGGAATTCTGTGAATTCCTGGAATTTATTTGAACTTGGAAAATAGTAGTGTGATTGTCCAAGGTGAGTGGAATGTGTGGATGTTGGAACAGTTCAAATCGGATGAGTAATGTGGGATATTCAGATGTTTTTATATTGCCCATTCATTGTCAATGGGGAGAAATTACGGGAAAACTGGGAATTTGGGGAAAGGGAAAACATTTTTTTCCTTTGATATCTCGGAAGACTAGTGTGTGTGAATTGTTGTAAGGTGCAAATCAAATAAAAAGTGGTGAACAATTTGGGGCATTGTAGAACTTTGAGTGTGTCCATTCATTTGAATTGGAATTTCTTGGAAATTTGGGAATTTTGGGAAAAATAGTTTTTGAAAATATTAATACTAGCACAATTTTCCTAGAATATATGAATGGGTTTAGAGCAGGGGTGTCAAACGTAAGGCCCGAGGGCCGGATCAGGCCCGCAAAAAGGTTTAATCCGGCCCGCGGGATGAGTTTGCTAAGTATAACAATTTACCTGGAATTTTTTAATGAAAGAAACAGCTGTTCTAAATGTGTCCACTGGATGTCGCAATAGCAATTCTTTGTATCTTTGTAGATGATGCTACATATGTACAAAAATAAAATAAACCACATGATGTTAGTACATCAGTTGAGGAAAATGATCAAACTACATAAATAACATACTGTAATTTGATTTTGATATACATTTTTTTATCTTGATTGATTTAAAATTAACACCAATGAGTTGACTGATGAACATTATCACATAATTTATTCAAAGAATATAAATAACAAAAAAATAAAGATAGAATACTATTAAACACAACATGTACCGGTAAGTGTAAAAAAACCCAACAAAAACATTATGATTTGTACATTTTCAGAGAAATCAAAGAAAACAATCTGAAGTTGTCTTTATTTTTAGGTTATCGTGCCGTGATTTTACCAGTCCGGCCCACTTGGGAGTAGATTTTTCTCCATGTGGCCCCCGATCTAAAATTAGTTTGACACCACTGGTTTAGAGGAATGTTTTGAAGGTGTGGAATTGATTGAAGAATGTTTTGAACGTGGAATGGTTAAAAAATGTGCACTGTGAAAACGTTCTAGGAAGAGGTGAAAATAGGGCTTTGGAAAACCGGGAATTCTGGGAATTCCTGGAATTTTTTTTAACTTGTAAAATGGTAGTTTGATTGTCCAAGGTGAGTGCAACGTGTGGATGTTGGAACAGTTCGAATCGGTTGAGAAATGTGAGAGTTCGAAAAATGGCCCGGTCATTTTCCATGGGAAAATCTGGGTAATCTGGGAATTTTTTTTCCTCACAATTCCTGGTCGATCCAAATGTTTTTATACCTGAACAATTGGAAAAACTTATTCGGGTGTTACCATTTCGTGGTCAATTGTACGGAATATGTACTTTTCTGTGCAATCTACTAATAAAAGCCTCAATCAATCTCAATCAATGGTTCTGATTGGATGAAAACTGTGGGCTGTGGCCTAAGGCAAACTTTTGCGGCGTAATAATAATATATATATTTTTTTTTGCTTGGGCGTTCACACAATAATAACAATAATAATATTTACGAAAACAAGATTTATACTTTGCTGTGTTGTTTTTGCACAAACAATAGAATCACACCGCGAGGTCTTTCTACTGTTTTGATTAGCCCATTTAGTTGCGTAGGAGGGCAAGCATGTTAGAAACATCTCTGAATATGATGCAGGCCAGAACTCACGCCTGGTGAATTACAACTCCAATAATTGACACTTTGTCAAATGAACACCCATGTCAATCAAAACGCAGCGTTGTTCTCGTAAATGTATAATCCCTCATATAGCACTCGACGTGGATCCTAATAGATCGCAGGTGCGCCTACTGTAATTACGTGAGTGCATGCATTATATTGCACTTCTTTGGACATTTCATTAGGAAATACACCTGCATTGGCTAATTGAAGCGGTGTGTGTGTGTGTGTGTGTGTGTGAGAAACACATTATGGTGTTCAAAAGTGGCGATATGATGCAAATGCGGAATAAATGTATAAAATGTGTAGAAGGAAATTGCTTTGCAGCTGCTGTAAACAAACCAGCGTGAGATCTGATAACGGTGGGGGGACAGTCCTGGAAATGAAATCGCGGCAACGGGAAGATAAAGTGAATAGATGAGATGACAAAATGTCTACGGATATAAAATGTGGGGTCAACAACTCTTCTGCATGCATACAAATGTGGGGCCGAAGCAAAACTCTGTATCTAAGCAACTCTCCTCTACACTGTAGACCAGGGGTTCTTAACCTTTTTGACTTCGGGGCCCAACTTTTCCACTACAGAGGGGCCAGGGACCCACTTACATATTAACACTGAATGAATCGCGATTTTAATTGTATTTAATAATTATAATTAATCCACGCACAGTTTAACAGGATACAGCTGGTCAAATTATTTTAAACCGTGTGTTAATCACAAAGATTATTACCAAGGCTTAGGTCAGGCTATTTACAAAAAACAAACACGAGAAAGGAGAAAAGGGACTCATAAAAACTGATGAAAAATACATTTCGATACAGTTAAGCAGTGGTAAAAGAGATCAATTCAAACTAAATGGGCCACTTCCTCTTCCAACATGATTGTGCACCAGTGCACAAAGCAAGGTCCATAAAGACATGTATGACCGAGTCTGGTGTGGATGAACTTGACTGGCCTGCACAGAGTCCTGACCTGAACCCGATAGAACACCTTTGGGATGAATTAGAACGGAGACTGAGAGCCAGGCCTTCTCGACCGACATCAGTGTGTGACCTCACCAATGCTCTTTTGGAAGAATGGTGGAAAATTCCTATAAACACATTCCGCAACCTTGTGGACAGCCTTCCCAGAAGAGTTGAAGCTGTAGTAGCTGCAAAAGGTGGACCGGCATCATATCGAACCCTATGGGTTAGGAATGGGATGGCACTTCAAGTTCATATGTGAGTCAAGGCAGGTGGCCAAATATGTCATGATCATCATGGTATCGCTGTGTATTGTTTTGTTGGATTGATTAATAAAAAAAATAAAAAAAAAATAAAAAAAATTTAAAAAATAAAAAAAATAAAAAAACGTTTTAAAAAAATCGATTTTTTAAAAATGAGAATCGTATCTGATTCGCAGAATGTGAGAATCGCGATTTGAATTCGAATCGATTTTTTTCCACACCCCTAGTGTTTTCTGTTAGTTTTGGACTCCTTTAGTTCCTGTTTGTGCACTTCTGAATTTGTTACCATGGCTACTTATGATTTTCACCTGCCTCTGGTTTTCAGGACGCTCCCCTGTTTCTAATCAACTGACATTATTTAAGCCTGCCTTTGCCGGTCACTCGTCCTGGCTTCTTTGTTTGCTTCACGCTACTGATACGTGGGTATTCCTGTCTCTAGTCCTTGCTAAGTGTTAAGCTAGCATTCCGTGCGATCCACACTTTTTTCCTTCGTCTGGTTTTTCTGGTTTTTGGTGCTTTGTTGATTTTCAAGATTAAATCATGTTCCTACCTGCAAGTCATGTCCGGAGTCGTCCGTTTGCATCCCGGGAGAACGAACCGCACAGCACCATGCAACCCGGTCGTGACAAAAATACTTTTGGCAATATAGTGCACTGCAAAAAGTCAGTGTTCAAAAACAAGAAAAAAATACAAAAATTATGGGTTTTTTACTTGAACTAAGGAAAATTATCTGCCAATAGAACAAGCAAATTTGGCTTGTCAAGACTTTCCAAAACAAGTAAAATTAGGTAACCTCAATGAACCCAAAAAAACCTTAAAATAAGTATATTCTCACTAATAACAAGTGCACTTTTCTTGATAGAAAATAAAAATATGAGACCTTTTTTCTCAATATGTTGAAAAATATTCTTGAATTAGGTAAATGCTAGTGCCATTATCTTGACATAATGATATGCGCTCAGCATTACATTTCTTGAAACCTGCAAACTTATACTAAAAACTAGTTTATTTTTCTTAATGGAAAGGCAACAAGGCAACCGCTTGTTACTCTCAGGGTCTACTAGCCGCTCAGGCAAATCATATTGTCTAAAAATGCATTTTCCCATCGATAACATGACATCATTGCATCAAGTGCGTGCTCCTTATATATATATATATATATATACACAGCCCGGCCCCCAGACAAATTTTTTTTTATTGTAATTTTGAATAATTTACCTGAATGTGCATGAACTATTTCTGTTCAAAATAGTTACAAATGTCACATGTTAAAGGCCTACTGAAACCCACTACTACCGACCACGCAGTCTGATAGTTTATATATCAATGATGAAATCTTAACATTGCAACACATGCCAATACGGCCGGGTTAACTATAAAGTGCAATTTTAAATTTCATGCGAAACTTCCGGTTGAAAACGTCTATGTATGATGACGTATGCGCGTGACGTCAATCGTTGAAACAGAAGTATTCGGACCCATTGAATCCAATACAAAAAGCTCTGTTTTCATCGCAAAATTCCACAGTATTCTGGACATCTGTGTTGGTGAATCTTTTGCAATTTGTTTAATGAACAATGGAGACTGCAAAGAAGAAAGCTGTAGGTGCGATCGGTGTATTAGCGGCGGACTACAGCAACACAACCAGGAGAACTTTGAGGTGGATAGACGCGCTACCGTGAGTACAGCTTTGGCTTCCAAACATTTGATCGCTTGCCCGTACGTGCGTTTCGCTATGTGCATGTCACGTACGTAACTTTGGGGAAATATATGTTTCTTGCCGACTCTGATGGCGGCCGGGGTGTCGTCGAAAGCTACAACGCCCGCCGCCGCCGCCGTGCCGTAGCTAAGTTAGATTCAATGGCGTCGTTAGCAACAGCATTGTTAAGCTTCGCCAAGCTGGAAATTATTAACCGTGTATTTACATGTCCATGGTTTAATAGTATTGTTGATTTTCTGTCTATCCTTCCAGTCAGGGGTTTATTTATTTTGTTTCTATCTGCATTTGAGCCCGATGCTATCACGTTAGCTTAGTAGCTAAAGAGCTTCGCCGATGTATTGTCGTGGAGATAAAAGTCAGTGTGAATGTCCATTTCGCGTTCTCGACTCTCATTTTCAAGAGGATATAGTATTAGCCGAGGTGGTTTAAAATACAAATCCGTGATCCACAATAGAAAAAGGAGAAAGTGTAGAATCCAATGAACCCTTGTACCTAAGTTACAGTCAGAGCGAAAAAAGATACGTCCTGCACTGCCTTTCTAGTCCTTCACTCTCACTTTCCTCATCCACGAATCTTTCATCCTCGCTCAAATTAATGGGGTAATCGTCGCTTTCTCGGTCCAAATCTCTCTCGCTGCATTGTAAACAATGGGGTAATGTGAGGAGTCCTTCCTCCTGTGACGTCACGCTACTTCCGGTATTGGCAAGGCTTTTTTTTTAGCAGCGACCAAAATTTGCTAACTTTATCGTCGTTGTTCTCTACTAAATCCTTTCCGCAAAAATATGGCAATATCGCGAAATGATCAAGTATGACACATAGAATGGATCTGCTATCCCCGTTTAAATAAAAAAAATGTCATTTCAGTAGGCCTTTAATCTTACTTAGATTTCAGTTTTTGCAGTGTGTATGTGGTATTGTTAGGCACTGAACCCCGATCAAAGAGTAGCCATGAGCGGAAAAAAAACAACAAAAAAACAACAACATCAAAATATCGTAATGGAACGCTGGCAGAACGCAGTGAAGAAGAAAAGTGTAAGTGAGGAGGAGCTAAACTGACATGACACGCATCACTTTGCATCACTTTTGATGGACCGTCACTCGGCTTCACATCCAACTGCACATCTCTTCACCAGACTGTGGACGTCACATGATATCAGTGAAACTGAGAAGTTAACTCCAGGCTCTGTCCCCTTACGCCAGACCCCCCCCCCACCCCCTTGTTGTCTAACCCTACAACCAGTACACCCCCTCCCCATCAAACACCACCCGTAGCACCCCCACAGTGTCTCCTCTCCTGTCATGTTTGCAGGAGCGAGAGCTGTGGAGGGTGGCACTCTGATGGCGTGAAGCCAGATGGCAGCCACAAGGCAGGCGGCGTGGCACAGAGAGACGAAGTGTGCACACGTACACACACACACACACACATGCACAATCACTCGCTCGCGCTTTCGCTCCTTAATGAAGGGCTATGAATTATTCATCACACACACACACACACACACACACACATACACTTGCCTCTCGCAGGGCACATACACAGCTCCTGTCAGCAACAGAAGGCTCAACGACTTCTTTCTATTTTATTATCATTTCTCCAGGCATTTTCCTTGCTTGTAAAGGAATACCAGGTGGTGCCGCACCCCTCCTCCAAACTCCCAAACCCCTCCTCCCGTTTACTACCGTGCACCCTGTCTGACGGAGTCCTCCTCGTGGTCTCCAAACTCGATCGCGGTCTTGCGCCGACGACCGACAACTTGCTAAAAAAAGACCAGAGTCAGGGAAATGTCGAAGAACAGGGAAATATTTACACGGGCAAGTGCATCCAAATAATGGCTTACCATTATATAGGGGGAATATTTACATGGGCAGGTGCATGTGCATCCATACCCATTCCAAAGTGATATAAGGGCCTTTCCACCCATTTGCATCCTGAGGAAATAACATGTTTAGATGTAGTGTAAAATTACCTTTTAATCAAGCAAACTGTGATTACATTTTTTTATAAATACGATATAAGCCATTATATAGGTGGAATATTTACATGGGCAAGTGCATGTACATCCATACCCATTCCAAAGTGATATAAGGACCATTCCATCCATTTGCATCCTGAGGAAATAACATGTATAGATGTAATGTAAAATGTACTTTTAATCAGGCAAACTGTGATTACATATTGGATTAATGCTATATAGGGGGAATATTTACATGGGCAAGTGCATTTACATCCAAATACATTCCAAAGTGATATGAGCGTCATTCCCCGATTTGCATCCTGAGGAAATAAAATGTATACATTCATGCATGTAAAATTAACTTTTAATCAAGCATACTGTGATTACAAATTTAATAAATACTATATAATCCACTATATAAAGGGAATATTTAAACGGGCAAGTGCATGTGCATCCAAATACACTCTTAGGTGATATAAGGGCCCTTTTACAGCCATTTGCATACTGAGGACATAACATACCGTACATTAAAATAACTTGTAATCAGGCAAACTGTGATTACATATTGGATTAAAGCTATATAGGGGGAATATTTACATGGGCAAGTGCATTTGCATCCAAATACATTCCAAAGTGATATAAGGGTTACTCCACCCATTCACACCCTGAGGAAATAACATGTATAGATGTGATGTAAAATGTACTTTTAAACAGGCAAACTGTGATTATATATTTAATCAATACTATATAAGCCACTATACTGAGGACATATTTACATAGGCAAGTGCATGTGCATCCAAATACATTCTAAAGTGGTAGGGCCAATCCATCCATTTGCATCCTGAGGAAACAAAATGTATACATACAGTAGATGCATGTAGAATTAACTTGTAATCGAGCAAACTGTGATTATATATATTATAAATACTATACAAGCCATAATAAAAGTGGAATATTTACAGGGGCAAGTGCATGTGCATCCATATGCACTCTAAAGTGATATACTGTAAGGGCCATTTCACCTATTTGCATCCTGAGGAAATAAAATGTATACATACATGCATGTAAAATGAACTTTTAATCGAGCAAACTGTGAGTACATATTTTATAAATACTCTACAAGCCATTATATAGGTGGAATATTTACAGAGGCAAGTGCATGTACATCCATATGCACTCTAAAGTGATATACTGTAAGGGCCATTTCACCTATTTGCATCCTGAGGAAATAAAATGTGTACATACATGCATGTAAAATTAACTTTTAATCGAGCAAACTGTGAGTACATATTTTATAAATACTCTACAAGCCATTATATAGGTGGAATATTTACAGAGGCAAGTGCATGTACATCCATCTACATTCCAAAGTGATATAAGGGCCAATCCACCTATTTGCATACTAAGGATACTGTCAGGACTGGGTCCTTGGCGTGGTTTGTTCTCCCAGAAGGCAACGGAAAATTGGCGCGTGCAAGACGTGAATTTAAATACATTTTTAATTCTAACTAAAAAAAAAGTACAAACAAAAGGCGCTCACAGCGGAGGTAACAAACTTGGCAATAAACACAAAACTTGCACAATGGCAGAAACTATGATCAATGAAACAAAAACACTAACTGTAGCATAAATAAACAAAAAACTTACTTTGACAAGAGAAGGGCATGGATCGTAATGGTGTGTAGAGAGTGTGTCAAGAGTGATGTCGCCAGGCCGACTGCCTGGCAACAATGGCCTTAAATACTAGTGACATGATTAGTGAAAACGTGAGACAGGTGCGTGACATGAGGATGTGAACCAGGTGAAACTAATGGTTACTATGGTGACAAAGCAAGGGAGTGAAGACAAGAACTAAAAAGTGTCCAAAAACCAAGCAAAACAGAAACATGATCAACACAGACATGACAGAGCCCCCCCCCTTACGGACAGATCCCAGATGTCCAAAAACAAGATAAACAATGATCAATAGTCATGGGAGGGCGGGAGGGGGACATGGCGGTGGGTCGCCAGACTAAGTGTCCCCGAATCCACCGGGGCAGAGTCAGGTGACGGCGACGCGTAGAGCGCCGCTGTACCAGGCGAGGTGGGCGATCTGGGAATGGCCATATCCATGGCCGACGAGGAGATCGGCGCACTTGGTGTGGCGGACGACCAGGTAGTGGCCACATTCGTGGCCAACGAGGAGGCAGGCGCGTCGTCGTCGTTGCAGGCGTGGAAGCAGCCGATGACGCAGGTGCAGCAGACGAAGCAGGCAGCGAAGCTCGGCGTGGTGCGTCAGGCGGAGAGTCTCGGCGTGGCGGGTCTTGGCGAGGGTCTTGGTCTTGGCGGGGGTCTTGGTCTTGGTCTTGGCGTGGGGGGTCTTGGTCTTGGTCTTGGCGTGGGGGGTCTTGGTCTTGGCGGGGGTCTTGGTGTTGGTCTTGGTGGGGGCATGGGTCTTGGTCTTGGTGGGGGCATGGGTCTTGGTGGTGGTCTTGGTGTGGGGGGTCTTGGTCTTGGCGGGGGTCTTGGTCTTGGCGTGGGGGGTCTTGGTCTTGGCATGGTTGGTCTTGGTCTTGGTCTTGGCGGGGGTCTTGGTCTTGGCGTGGGGGGTCTTGGCGTGGAGCTGGTACCGGAGCTCGGCCGCGTGGAGCTGGTACCGGAGCTCGGCCGCGTGGAGCAGGTACCGGAGCTCGGCCGCGTGGAGCAGGTACCGGAGCTTGGCCGCGTGGAGCTGGTACCGGAGCTTGGCGTGGTGCAGCATGGCATGTTGCTAGCTTTGGAGCTAGCCGTGGTGCAGGTGGAGGTGGCCTATCTGGGGTTTGCGGTTTAGCAGGGCGAAAGACCGGTGGTGGTGGCCGAACCGGAGGTTGCGGCTTAGCAGGCCAAAAAACTGGTGGAGGCGGCCGTGCCGGAGGCTGTGGCTTGGCAGGTCGAAGCTGAGCCACCCCACCTGAAGATTTCCCAGTCCTAGCCCCCCCCCTCAAGGAGCGGATACCAGACGCGCTTCCCGCGGTCTGGAACCGTTTTTTGGAGTGGGTGAGGGAGGTCAGGAGGGGGGCAGAAACCTCCCCTTTAAATTGTCCAAAAAGTCTTTTATTCTTCCCCACCTGGGATTGAGTGGGGGAGAAAAAAAATGTTTGTGACTTGGGCGTGGCTTGAGTCCTGGGGGGCGGGAGATCGAAAGAAAAAGAGTTGAAAAAAAATTCCTGGTCCGTGCCGTCATCAGGGCGAAGCTGGGCTGCCTGCTGTTTGCTTCCGCCCAGAGGGGGAGGAGCTTGCGGGAGTGAGGCGTCCTCTCTGTTTGCGGAAGTCCTCAGTCTTGGGCGACGCTTCCGCGGCTGGGGAGACGTGCCAACTTCGTCCTCGGACCAAATGGAGCACAATGGCACCAGTCTTCCATCTGGCCCCCACATCATGTCTCTGTGCTCCATGGAGGAGTAGCGCAGCGTTTCCTCCTCCATCGCGCGCAGGACCGCCCAAGAAGCCTCGTCAAAAGCGTCCAATTTTCGTGCGGGAGAATTTTTATGCTGGCGACATACTGTCAGGTAGTGATGGGTCCGGCAACACCGATGCATCGGCGCATGCGTCGAGCTCATAGAGCGATACCCTGTGTCGGTGCGCGTATCGCTTTTAGAAAGTCACGTGACCGAACACGAGCTGTTTTGGTCACGTGACCGCTCATGAGCTGTTCTGGTCACGTGACCGCTCATGAGCTGTTCTGGTCACGTGACCGCTCATGAACTGTATCGCACTGACGCCTGCGCGTCAAACTGTTTATTAGGAAGCGGCGCAATGCGTGTTGTTGACGAACACCGTTAGGGCCGCTTGTTGTCACTGTCACTCAAAGTTGCATTTCAAAATTACCCAGAATAAATGTGTTTATTTTGTTTAGAATTCAGATGGGTTTGATTTGGTGCGCGGCATATATTGGCTGTGCGGCGCACGGTGTGCGCGGAGGACGCCTGAGCACTGCGCAATTGCGCAGGCGCGCACCTTAGAGGGAATGTTGCTCACAGGGCACAGAGGAGGCGTCAGTGCGATACAGTTCGCGTATCGGTCACGTGACCAAAGCAGCTCATGATCGGTCACGTGACTTTCTAAAAGCGGTACGCGCACCGACACAGGGTTTCGCTCTATGAGCTCGACGCATGCGCCTATGCATCTGTGTTGCAGGACCCATCACTACTGTTACTAGAGAAGGTACAGGAATGACGGCGTGGCGAAGTTGGTAGCGTGGCCGTGCCAGCAATCGGTTACTGGGGTTCAATCCCCACCTTCTACCATCCTAGTCATGATACATGTTCACATTATTTGAATGTATCTAAAAAAGATAAAAATATATTTTTATTTAAATGAAGATATTAAATAATCCTAAATGAAATACAATGACTTGGTTTATATTATTGTATATACTAGGTCATAAAATCAGTGTCAGTTGAGTCGGTCCATAGGTTGCCTGTAGGGATTTTTAATGTCCAGCAGATGTCAGTATTTAGTGACACAGTATCGACACAGTATCAATACAGTTTTGCAATGTGTCGAAACGCTTCATGAGGCCTCATCAACCCATCACTACTGTCAGGACTGGGTCCTTGGCGTGGTTTGTTCTCCCAGAAGGCAACGGAAAATTGGCGCGTGCAAGACGTGAATTTAAATACATTTTTAATTCTAACTAAAAAAAAAGTACAAACAAAAGGCGCTCACAGCGGAGGTAACAAACTTGGCAATAAACACAAAACTTGCACAATGGCAGAAACTATGATCAATGAAACAAAAACACTAACTGTAGCATAAATAAACAAAAAACTTACTTTGACAGGAGAAGGGCATGGATCGTAATGGTGTGTAGAGAGTGTGTCAAGAGTGATGTCGCCAGGCTGACTGCCTGGCAACAATGGCCTTAAATACTAGTGACATGATTAGTGAAAACGTGAGACAGGTGCGTGACATGAGGATGTGAACCAGGTGAAACTAATGGTTACTATGGTGACAAAGCAAGGGAGTGAAGACAAGAACTAAAAAGTGTCCAAAAACCAAGCAAAACAAAAACATGATCAACACAGACATGACAGATATAACATGTCTAACATGTACCATGAATCAATTTAAGTGGACCCTGACTTAAACAAGTTGAAAAACTTATTCGGGTGTTACTATTTAGTGGTCAATTGTACGGAATATGTACTGCACTGTGCAATCTACTAATAAACGTTTCAATCAATCAATCAATTAATCAATCAAACCGTACATTAAAATAACTTTCAATTAAGCAAACATATTTGATAAATACTATATAAGCCACTATATAGGGGGAATATTTACAGGGGTAAGTGCATGTGCATCCATACATATTCTAAAGTACTTTGAGGGCCATTCCACACATTTGCATTCCTAAAAAAAAAAAAAAAAAGTATAAATAGATGCTCGGTAAAATGAACTGTTATTCAAGCCAATTGTGATTGCATATTTAATAAATACTATAACGTTCAAGTTAGTTAAAGTACCACTGATAGTCACACACACACTAGGTGTGGTGAAATTACTTTCTGCATTTGACCCATCCCCTTGTTCCACCCCCTGGGAGGTGAGGGGAGCAGTGAGCAGCAGCGATTGCCACGCTCAGGAATCATTTTGGTGATAAAAAGACCGTATTGCTAGCCCCTATAAATACTTATTTCAAACTACCATGAACACTGGAAAAATAACACTGGTGACCTGTGCCCGCTTCTAAAATGAGCAACACAAGGCTTTTAGCTCGGTAGTCAGCACACTCGGCGAAACAGTATGAAAAATACAACGCCGCACGAAGAGCGAGTACAATTAAAAATAAATCTTAGCAGTCCTGTTATCTAAATTGTTTTTTTTTAAGGTATTTGTTTATTTTAATTTTTTTTAAATAGTTGAATCACTGTACTGAGCTTAGTGTCAACATGCTTTTAGCAAAAATAATATGTGCGGCCATGTTCAATGTGTTTGCTAATTCGATGCAAAAATACTCACTTCTGTTACTATCAGTCAAAACAGTCATTTTTAGGAACTTTGGTGCATCGCAGGCAACTTTATTTCACTTTTGGACAAAGTGTGTGTCATCATTATCAGAAAAAAGACAGAAATGTAAGCCAATATTTTTGTTGTTGTTTTATTGTTTTTTTTGTTGTTCTGACAAAAAAATTGGGACTCAAATCTGAGCATTTTAACTTTTATTTGTCAATGCACTGTGTTGTACTGCACTGTTGATACTCAATAAATCATATATTTAAAAAAAAAAACAAAAAAACTTTTATTTCACTTTTGGACAAAGTGTGTATCATCATTATCAGAAAAAAGACAGAAATGTAAGTCAATATTTTTGTTGTTGTTGTTTTATTATTTGTATTTGTTGTTCCGCCAAAAAATTGGAACTCAAATCTGAGCATTTTAACTGTTGTTTATCAATGCACTGTGTTGTACTGCACTGTCGATGCTCAATAAATCATACACTGCAAAAAGTCGGTGTTCAAAAACAAGAAAAAAAATACAAAAATTAGGGGTATTTTATTTGAACTAAGCAAAATTATCTGCCAATAGAACAATACAATTCGGCTTGTCAAGACGCTCCAGAACAAGTAAAATTAGCTAACCTTAATGAACCCAAAAATACCTTAAAATAAGTATATTCTCACTAATAAAATGGGCACTTTTCTTGGCAGAAAAAAAGACACCTTTTTGCTCAATAAGTTGAAAAATATTCTTAAATTAAGTAAATGCTAGTGCCATTATCTTGACATAATGATATGCGCTCGGCATCATGATTTTTAAGAAATAAGTAAGAAATGATTACTTTAAAAAAGTAGTGAGTGTTAATGACACAGCTTTGCAACAGTTGATATTTTAATTTCAAGCATGTTTTACTCAATATAGGTCGTCAAATCTCAGCTCATCTCGTACTAAAACAAGTAAAACATCCATCCATCCATCCATTTTCTACCGCTTATTCCCACTCTAACATAAAATCTGCTTAATGAGAATAATAATCTTATCAGACAGAAAATAAGCAAATATCACCCTGTGTATCTTGTGTTTTTTTATGTTGATTTAATTTAAAAAAAATAAAATAATAATAATAATAAAATTAAATTAAATATCACCCTTATTTGAGATATTTAATCTTACTTATATTTCAGTTTTTACAGTGTATATTTAAAAAAAAAAAATTTTATTCTAAGCATTTTAACAAGAAAATGGCCCAAAGGCGCATTTGTTCGGGAAAAAATTGTGCATGTCCTGCATCTTAATTCAACTCAAGTCAGGAATCCTCAAGTTGAAATATTCTGTCTGATGACATTCGGAGCATGCGTCCCCGTCCTCGGCGTCCTCCGAGTGGAGGGCTGCAAAGCGACTGTCACATGTATGATGGCTGCAAAGATGAAAAGCTGCCCTTGCTGTCAGGGAGGTTCAAGGTAACAAAAGAGACGTGAAGGGGACTAGGGGGGTGGGTTTGGTGTTACACGGGGAGGACCGGCGCTCTCTGGGGAGAGATAAGGATAAGTGAGGCTGATAAAGTGCTCATGTATGAGAGGAGTGAGAGGAAAAAAAGGGAGGGGAGGAAGGAGAGGCAAAGAGTGACGGGGAGGAGAGGAGAGGGACAGCTTCTGCTGCTCTGTTAAAGGTCACCAGCCTCCCCTGTGTGCCTGAGTGGTATTTGAACTTCACTACTGTGCTGGTTACATTCTCCTGCCTCTCGGTGTGTGTGTGTGTGTGTGTGTGTGTGTGTGTGTGTGTGTGTGTGTGTGTGTGTGTGTGTGTGTGTGTGTGTGTGTGTGTGTGTGTGTGTGTGTGTGTGTGTGTGTGTGTGTGTGTGTGTGTGTGTGTGTGTGTGTGTGTGTGTGTGTGTTTTGCAGGACCCACACCAATGTAACAAAACAAAACGCAAGCTTGACGGTATTGGGAGGATTTATTTATTTCTAAGGCTGTCTAAATTAATGAGAGGCGACTAGAACTGAAGACGAGGACCACTTTCAGTAAGTCGGCCTGGTCAGTAAGGAGGCCAAATGTGTGGAACTCAGTACCCGAGGAGGTTAAACTGGTCACAGCTAGAGATGTCCGATAATGGCTTTTTTTTTGCCGATATCCGATATTCCGATATTGTCCAACTCTTAATTACCGATACCGATATAATAATAGATTTTATTTGTAAAAAGCACTTTACATTAAGTAAACAACCTCAAAGTGCTACAGTGTATTAAAAAAATAATAATAAAATGTAAATAAAACTAGTATGCATATATCTAAAAAAAAGGCTTTTTTAAAAAGAAGGGTTTTTAAGCCTTTTTTAAAAGCATCCACAGTCTGTGGTGCCCTCAGGTGGTCAGGGAGAGCGTTCCACAGACTGGGAGCGGCGGAGCAGAAATCCCGGTCTCCCATTGATATCAACCGATACCGATACATACAGTTGTGGAATGAACACATTATTATGCCTAATTTTTGTTGTGATGCCCTGCTGGATGCATTAAACAATGTAACAAGGTTTTCCAAAATAAATCAACTCAAGTTATGGAAAAAAATGCCAACATGGCACTGCCATATTTACTATTGAAGTCACAAAGTGCATTATTTTTTTTTTAAAAATGCCTCAAAACAGCAGCTTGGAATTTCGGACATGCTCTCCCTGAGAGAGCATGAGGAGGTTGAGGTGGGCGGGGTTGTAGTGGGGGGGTGCTGGAGGGTAGCTAGGGGGGTGTATATTGTTATGTCCCCGGAAGAGTTAGTGCTGCAAGGGGTTCTGGGTATTTGTTCTGTTGTGTTTTATGTTGTGTTATGGTGCGGATGTTCTCCCGAAATGTGTTTGTCATTCTTGTTTGGTGTGGGTTCACAGTGTGGCGCATATTTGTAACAGTGTTAAAGTTGTTTATATGGCCACCCTCAGTGTGACCTGTATGGCTGTTGACCAAGTATGCATTGCATTCACTTGTGTGTGTGAAAAGCCGTAGATATTATGTGACTGGGCCGTCACGCAAAGGCAGTGCCTTTAAGGTTTATTGGCGCTCTGTACTTCTCCCTACGACCGTGTACACAGCGGCGTTTTAAAAAGTCATAAATTTTACTTTTTGAAACCGATACCGATCATTTTGAAACCGATACCGATAATGTCCGATATTACATTTTAAAGGATTTATCGGACGATAATATCGGCAGTCCGATATTATCGGACATCCCTAGTCACAACTTACAAGGCCTTCACAAAAAAAAGTCAGTGTTCAAAAGCAAAAATGTTTTTTTAATAATTAGGGGTATTTTATTTGAACTCAGCAAAATTATCTGCCAATAGCACAAGAAAATTTGGCTTGTCAAGACTTTCCAAAACAAGTCAAATTAGCGAACCTCAATGAACCCAAAAATACCTTAAAATAAGCATATGATCACTAATAACAACTGTACTACTATATGAATACGTAGTTTCTATTGTTTCATTGAGAATATAACAGCTAAGTCCATTTGGCTGTCATCTGTTTTAATATGAGATTAATATTTTTTTTTTTTTACATGCTTGAAATAAGAAATTATTACTTTTAAAAAGCAGTTTTAATACTTGTGAGTGTTGATGACACAGCTTTGCAACAGTTTGATATTCTAGTTTCAGGCCTGTTTTACTCAATATAGGTCAGGGGTGTCAAACTCATTTTAGATCGGGGGCCAAATGGAGAAAAATCCACTCCCAAGTGGGCCGGACTGGTAAAATCACGGCATGATAACTTAAAAATAAGGACGACTTCAGATTGTTTTCTTTGTTTAAAAATAGAAGAAGAACATTCTGAAAATGTACATATCACAATGTTTTTTTTTGTTTTTTTTTACACTTACAATTGTATTCTATCTTTATTTGTCGTTATTTATACTTTCTGAATAAATTATGTGATAATGTTCATGAGTCAACTCATTGGTGTTAATTTTCAATCTATCAAGATAAAAAAAATTATATCAAAATCAAATTACAGGATGTTATTTATGTGGTTTGATCATTTTCCTCGATTGATGTACTAACATGTGGTTTATTTTGTACAAATATAGCATCATCTACAAAGATGCAAAGAATTGCTATTGCGACATCCAGTGGACACATTTAGAACAGCTGTTTCTTTCATTCAAACATTTCAGGTTCATTTTTATACTTAGCAAACTCATCTCGCGGGCCGGATAAAACCTGTTCGCGGGCCTGATCCGGCCCTCGGGCCGTACGTTTGACACCCCTGATATAGGTCATAAAATAAGGACCAAAACCCTTAAAACAAGTAAAAGACTAACTTAAAATCTGCTTAGTGAGAAGAATTATCTTATTAGACAGAAAATTTAAATTTTTTTGTAATTTTATTTTTTATTTTTTATTTTTTAGTCATTTTTTTGGGGGGGGGGGGGGACAAAAAAAAAGTGTGTTTTCTCAGTACCTGTATTAGGATTTCCCTATCATATGAATAAATTATTATTATTATTTTTTTTTTAATGAGGGATTTCTAATCACTGCTATGTTGGAATTCTTATTAATATTGATACTGTTGTTGATATTATTCATTTTTGTTTGACTACTTTTGGATTGTTTTGTGTCATGTTTCTGTGTCCTCTCCATTGCTCTGTTGATTGCTATTCTGAATGTTGCTGGGCAGGTTTTGGTTTTGGAATTTTAATTGTGTCATTATGGTATTATTGTGTCTTATTTTGTCAGATTGATTAATAAAAAAAAAAATGTTTTAATTTAAAAATTCCAGGCTTTAGCGGGCCACGTAAAATAATGTGACGGGCCAGATTTGGCCGCCGGGCCTTGAGTTTGACAACGGTGGTCCAGAGAGTGCACATTGTACTGCATCCTCAAACATCTGCCAGCATTTTTGTATGATGTGCTTGTAGAAATGTGTGTGTTTATTGTGACATCACAATATACTGTGGCGGGGTGAACCACACAAGCAATAAACAAAAGGCGTTCGGCACTCAGAGCAATTCTGAGTTAAAGTCGGAATAATATCGAAGAGAGGCTTTTGTGCAGACACCAATCATCGTCTTCCCGTGTGACATCCCCGACGTGGCAAACAAAACACCCCGCGTGATTATAGAGCAAGATGGTGTCATTGTTCCTCCTGCTTTTATTTCAGTGAAAGTGAGTGTGACTAATTTTGAGAGACGTGAAGAGAGAGGCTTATGTTTGCATGCGTGTGCGAGTACGAAGGCGGCAGGAGGTCCGCGGATGATGTTTCACTCCAGACTGATGTTGACGTGAGGCCGCGGTCCTTATCGCCTGGACCTCTCGCTGCTCGGCACAGCACTCACCGGCGGAGCCTGGTTCTCTTAGGACGCCAATCAATAGATCTTTGCCGTGATTGGCTGCGATTGAGTCCTCAAGAGGCGCGTGTGTGCCGCCGTGAAGAACTCTGTGACCCGCTTGTCTCGTCAGGCGACCTCCCGTCGATATCGCGCCTCCTCCACCTTTTGTGGCCGCACGCTACAAAGTGGTGTGTGTGTGTGTGTGTGTTCTTGTATTTCTACCCTTCTTGAGACGTCAACAAGGAAAAGTACCGTCCGTATGAGGACCGGGCGAACAAGTTGGGACCGAAACCACGGTCCCAATACGGAAAACCATTGCATCTAATAGAGGATGTCCCATTCTATCAAAATGACGGTGGTCCCAAAAAAAGGAGGGAGTTTTAAAATTGAGTATGTCTGTTTTAAAAGTGCTCCCCCTCTGGTCAACATATGAAATAACAAGTGTGTGTAAGAAATTGAAATGCGCCCCCTTTGGCCAAAATTAATCCCAAAAAAAATAATACATATGTATATAGAGACATACTGTAATAACTTGAAATAAATACTGAAAATTAAAAAACAGTTACAAACAAAAAAATAATAATAATAATACGTTTTTTAAAAAAGCAGTCTTTTTCTCACAATGTGTCGAGTTTTTTCTTATAAAACTGGGAACAATTTCTCATATTCTTTCTGTTTCTGTAATATTGCAATATTTTCTCGTAAAAAAATTTTTTTTAAATGTAAAATTATTACTTTTTAATGCAAAATGGCGACATTTGATATATAAAACTCTGATTTTTATCACAATATTGCCAATTTTTTTGTTGTTCTTGTAAAATGGTGAGTTTTTGAGTAAAATGATGACTTATGTCATAATTTTGCCAAATAATATTTGGATTATTCGTATAACATTGGCAACATTTCAAAGTTCTCTTGTACAATAGTGACTTTTGTGAAGTAAAATTACGACTCTTGGTCCTAAAGACGTAGGCATTTTTCGAAGGTCTCAATAAGGTAAAAAATACAATAATGTGTGTGTGTGTGTTCTTGTATTTCTACCCTTCTTGGGACATCAAGAAGGAAAAGTAGCTTCCATATGAGGACCGGTGAACAAGTTAGGACATAAATCATGGTCCCAATATGGAAAACCATTGCATCTAATAGAGAATGTCTCCTTTGCACCTCTGGTGGTGAAGTTTATCAACATTAGGGTGGCCCCAAAAAAAGGAGAGATTTTTCAAATTGACTGTGTGTCGGTTTTAAAAGTGCTCCCCCTCTGGTCAACATATGAAATATCAAATGTGTGTAAGAAATTGAAATGTGCCCCCTTTGGCCAAAATTAGTTAAAAAAAAACAAAAAACATATGTATATAGAGACATACCGTAATAACTTGAAGTAAATACTGAAAATTAAAAAACAATTACAAACAAAAAAATAATGATAATAATAATAAATGAACTAAAAGCAGTCTTTTTCTCACAATGTGTCGACTTTTTTCTTATAAAACAGGGAACAATTTCTCATATTCTTCATTTTTTTTAAATGTAAAATTATTACTTTTTAATGCAAAATGGCGACATTTGTCATATAAAATTCAGATTTTTATCACAACATTGCCAATTTTTTTGTTGTTCTTGTAAAACGGTGAGTTTTTGAGTAAAATGATGACTTTTGTCATAATTTTGCCAAGTAAAATTTTGATTATCCGTATAATGTTGCCAACATTTCAAAGTTCTCTTACAAAATTGTGACTTTTGTCGAGTATAATTACGACTCTTTTCATAAAATTGCACAAATGTTCAGTTTTTCTTGTAACATTTTGACTTGCGTTGTGTAAAATTACGACTTTTATTATAACACTGCCAAAATTCTGAGTTTTTCTTGTTAAATTCCAACTCAATTTTCACAACAAGCTTTTTTATATTTACTTTGTTTATATATATTATTATTGTTGTAAATACAAATCGTTTATATATCTAGAAAGGGTGGTCCTAAAGAGGTGGGCATTTTTCGGACGTCTCAATAACGTAACAAATACAGTAGTGTGTGTGTGTGTGTGTGTGTGTGTGTGTGTGTGTGTGTGTGTGTGTGTGTGTGTGTGTGTGTGTGTGTGTGTGTGTTCTTGTATTCCTACCCTTCTTGAGACGTCAACAAGGAAAAGTACCGTCCGTATGAGGACCGGGTGAACAAGTTGGGACCGAAACCACGGTCCCAATACGGAAAACCATTGCATCTAATAGAGGATGTCTCATTCTATCAAAATGACGGTGGTCCCAAAAAAAGGAGGGAGTTTTCAAATTGAGTATGTCGGTTTTAAAAGTGCTCCCCCTCTGGTCAAAATATGAAATAACAAGTGTGTGTAAGAAATTGAAATGTGCCCCCTTTGGCCAAAATTAATTAAAAAAAACAAAAAACATATGTATATAGAGACATACTGTAATAACTTGAAGTAAATACTGAAAATTAAAAAACAATTACAAACAAAAAAAAAATTATAATAATAATGAATGAACTAAAAGCAGTCTTTTTCTCACAATGTGTCGACTTTTTTCTTATAAAACTGGGAACAATTTCTCATATTCTTCATTTTTTTTAAATGTAAAATTATTACTTTTTAATGCAAAATGGCGACATTTGTCATATAAAATTCAGATTTTTATCACAACATTGCCAATTTTTTTGTTGTTCTTGTAAAACGGTGAGTTTTTGAGTAAAATGATGACTTTTGTCATAATTTTGCCAAGTAAAATTTTGATTATCCGTATAATGTTGCCAACATTTCAAAGTTCTCTTACAAAATTGTGACTTTAGTCGAGTATAATTACGACTCTTTTCATAAAATTGCACAAATGTTCAGTTTTTCTTGTAACATTTTGACTTGCGTTGTGTAAAATTACGACTTTTATTATAACACTGCCAAAATTCTGAGTTTTTCTTGTTAAATTCCAACTCAATTTTCACAACAAGCTTTTTTATATTTACTTTGTTTATATATACTATTATTGTTGTAAATACAAATCGTTTATATATCTAGAAAGGGTGGTCCTAAAGAGGTGGGCATTTTTCGGACGTCTCAATAACGTAACAAATACAGTAATGTGTGTGTGTGTGTGTGTGTGTGTGTGTGTGTGTGTGTGTGTGTGTGTGTGTGTGTGTGTGTGTGTGTGTGTGTGTGTTCTTGTATTTCTACCCTTCTTGAGACATCAACAAGGAAAAGTAGCTTCCATATGAGGAGGTGTGAACACGTTAGGACATAAATCATGGTCCCAATACGGAAAACCATTGCATCTAATAGAGAATGTCTCATTTGCACCCCTGGTGGTGAAATCTATCAACATTAGGGTGGTCCCAAAAAAAGGAGAGATTTTTCAAATTGACTGTGTGTCGGTTTTAATAGTGGTCCCCCTCTGGTCAACATATGAAACAACAAGGGTGTGTAAGAAATTGAAATGCGCCCCCTTTGGCCAAAATTAATCAAAAAAATAAAATACATACAGTATGTATATAGAGACATACTGTAATAACTTGAAGTAAATACTGAAAATTATAAACCAGTTACAAACAAAAAAAATAAATAATAATAATAATAAATGAACTAAAAGCAGTCTTTTTCTCACAATGTGTCGATTTTTTCTTATAAAATTGGGAACAATTCCTCTTATTCTTTCTGTTTCTGTAATATTGCAAGATTTTCTCGTAAAATGTTTTTTTTTTTTAATGAAATTATTACTTTTTAATGCAAAGTGGCGACATTTGTCATATAAAATTCAGATTGTTATCACAATATTGCCAATGTTTTTGTTGTTCTCGTAAAACGGTGACATTTTTCGAGTAAAATTATGACATTTGTCATAATTTTACCAAGTAAAATTTTGATTATTCGTATAAAATTGTCAATTCTCTTACAAAATTGTGACTTTTGTCGAGTAAAATCACGACTCTTATTATAAAATCGCCAAAATGTTAAGCTTTTCTTGTAAAATTGCGACTGTTATTGAGTAAAATTCCAACTTTTATCATAATATTGCACAAACGTTCAGTTTTTCTTGTAACATTTTGAGTTGCGTTGAGTAAAATTACGACTTTTATTATAATACTGCCAAAATGTTTCATTTGCACCCCTGGTGGTGAAATCTATCAAAATGAGGGTGGTCCCAAAAAAGGAGGGATTTTTCAAATTGAGTGTGTCGGTTTTAAAAGTGCTCCCCCTCTGGTCAACATATGAAATAACAAGTGTGTGTAAGACATTTAAATGCGCTCCCTTTAGCCGAAAATCCACATCAGGCCGCGTCGCCAAAGTCGATGAAAAAAAGACAAAACCCCCATCTCTGATAAGCTGCCGGAGAAGGAAGTGTAGTTTACAAGTTCTTTCAAGGCGGCACAATGTGAGAGGGGCCTCATGCTGCGTGAAGAAATGTTTCATTTAACATCCATGGCACCAGGGCCCAAAACAAAAACAAAAAAAAGAGTTTTTCCAGCTTTACCAGTCTTGGCAAGAATTTGATCAAAGTCTTCTCCATCCAACATGCGGTCCAGGGGGAGTTTGTTTTAAAGCTGCTGGTTGCACAGCTAAAGACCCTTTAAGGGGGTTGGGGGCCCTCCTCGCCGCCTGTCCTAAATGGCGATGTAATTGCAGGGCTGCTGCTTGGGAGCCCCCCCGCTGTGTGGAGATGAAAGCTCCACTGCCTCAATCATGACCTCTTGATCTCGCTCCTCATTGTATCCCGTTCCCCCCCCCCTCGCTTTTTTTCCCTCTTTATTCCCTCTTAACTCGGCAATGTGGCGCTGCAGCCCCGCTCCAACGTAAACACAGTAAAAAAGATACATGTATCCGCAAGGTGAATACGCAAATGTAACGCCCGGCGGGGGGGGGGGGGGGCGGACACACGCGGGCCGGGGTCTCTTTTCAATGCACGGACCCGAGGAGGGCGAGCAGGTGCCGTCTTAACGGTGACACGGATACACAAAAGGAGCGGATGGCGAATGTTCCAGCCCAGCGTGGCGCTTCTCCGTCGGGGGGGATAGACACAGAGCGGCCCTGGGAGACGCTTGGATGAAACGGCGGCGTCTCGATCCGATGTTGATGCTGAACGTCGGTCTGATATCAGTAAAAAAAAACAAAAAAAACCCCAGCATCTAACACCTTCCCCCCTTCCACATCCCACCTCCCCGGATTGTAAATAATCAAATGTAAATAATCAAATGTATATACAGTACTTGTTCTTATGCTTTCTGATCTCTCTATGTCCACCACTCGCTGTACATATCCTACCAAGTCAGACCTACACTGTTTCAATGTCCATTTATCTGATTATGCAATTGTTGATGACTGAAGTATGCTGTTATCAACCAAACCCTCCACATTGTAAATAATGTAAATAATTCAATGTATATACTCTGATGATTAACTTGTGTGATGACTGTATTATGATGATAGTATATATTTGTACCATGAATTGATTTAAAGGCCTACTGAAATGACATTTTTTTATTTAAAGGGGGATAGCAGATCCATTCTATGTGTCATACTTGATCATTTCGCGATATTGCCATATTTTTGCTGAAATGATTTAGTAGAGAAAAACGACGATAAAGATCGCAACTTTTGGTATCTGATAAAAAAAAGGCTTTCCCCTACCGGAAGTAGCGTGACGTAGTCAGTTGATCGCCTCCTCATATTTTCCTATTGTTTTCAATGCAGCTAGAGCGATTCGGACCGAGAAAGCGACGATTACCCCATTAATTTGAGCGAGGATGAAAGATTCGTGGATGAGGAACGTTAGAGTGACGGACTAGAATGCAGTGCAAGACATATCTTTTTTCGCTCTGACCGTAACTTAGGTACAAGCTGGCTCATTGGATGCCACACTCTCTCCTTTTTCTATTGTGGATCACGGATTTGTATTTTAAACCACCTCGGATACTATATCCTCTTGAAAATGAGAGTCGAGAACACGAAATGGACATTCACAGTGACTTTTATCTCCACAACAATACATCGACAAAACACTTTAGCTACGGAGCTAACGTGATAGCATCGTGCTTAACTGCATATAGAAACAAAATAAATAAATCCCTGACTGGAAGGATAGACAGAAGATCAACAATACTATTAAACCATGGACATGTAAATACACGGTTAATGCTTTCCAGCCTGGCGAAGGTTAACAATGCTGTTGCTAATGACGCCATTGAAGCTAACTTAGCTAGTGAGCTAACGTGATAGCATTGGGCTCAAATGCAGATAGAAACAAAATACATAAACCCCTGACTGGAAGGATAGACAGAAAATCAACAATACTATTAAACCATGAACATGTAAATACGCGGTTAATGCTTTCCAGCTTGGCGAAGCTTAAAAATGCTGTTGCTAACGACGCCATTGAAGCTAACTTAGTATAACGGGACCTCACAGAGCTATAATAAAAACATTAGCGCTCCACCTACGCCAGCCAGCCCTCATCTGCTCATCAACACCCGTGCTCACCTGCATTGCAGCGATCGACAGAAGGACGAAGGACTTCACCACGATCATCCGTGCGGTCGGTGGCTAGCGTCGACTAGCGCGTCTGCTATCCGAGTCAAAGTCTTCCTGGTTGTGTTGCTGTAGTCCGCCGCTAATAAAGCGATCCCACCTACAACTTTCTTCTTTGCAGTCTTCATTGTTCATTAAACAAATTGCAAAAGATTCACCAACACAGATGTCCAGAATACTTTGGAATTTTGAGATGAAAACAGAGCTTTTTGTATAGGATTCAGTGGTATACCTATACTTCCGGTTCAACGATTGACGTCACGCGCAAACGTCATCATACATAGACGTTTTCAACCGGAAGTTTAGCGGGAAATTTAAAATTTATAAGTTAACCCGGCCGTATTGGCATGTGTTGCAATGTTAAGATTTCATCATTGATATATAAACTATCAGACTGCGTGGTCGGTAGTAGTGGCTTTCAGTAGGCCTTTAAGACTCTTTTAGTTCCTGTTTACGCTCCCTTGTTTGTTTAGTCACCATGGCGACTCATTAGTTTTCACCTGTCTCATTTGTTCGGATCACACCTCTCGCTAATCAGAGACTACTATTCAAGCCTGACGTTGCCAGTTAGTCGGCCTGGCGACATTGTTCATTTCATGCTGTGCTTATGCCATTGTTCATGCTGCTCTTTTCATGCCACAGTAAGTGTTGTTTGTTTTATGTTCATAGTTTACGTTAAAGTGTTAGTTTTGTTCCCTGCGCCAAGTTTGTTGTGAGCGCTTTTTGTTTACACCCCTTTATAGAGAGATTAAATAATGTTCCTACCTTCAAGCCTTGTCCGGTCTAGTCCGTTTGCATCCCGGGAGAACAAATCTCGCGGCAAGCTACGTGAAACTCCTCGTCTTGACAGCCTCCTAGCAGCTCCACTGTCAGACACGGCACAGGAGCCAAGCGTGTAGGTTTCAACAAGGTTTTAATAAGCATGGCTTTTTAACAAAAAGTTTTTTTCTCCTGAAGGACGCGACTTTTCAGTCACGTCCGTATCCTCTCTCTTCTCCTGCTCCCGGCCGCTTACTGTTAAAGACAACAGATGATTAGATTAACACGTACCACCTGTGAAATCTAATCACCTGCCAGCTGTGTCTCGCCGTCAGCACTGCCACGCCCCCGTCTGATGGTGCTCTGTCAGAGGCGGTGGCCTTTGCTCCTGCAGGCAGCACTGGCCACACCTCCCTCCACAGTCACTTTAATCATCGATTTGATGTTCAGTATTCCCACGGCGTGCGCGTGCGTATGTTGTTGTCTGCTGTGTCACGGTGTGACGTCGCCTCTTCCTGTTTGATATCAAGTTCATTTTAGTGCTGTGCAGCTTGTTGCTTTCGTGAGTTGTTGACGTGAAACCGTGTCAAAAGTAGCGACCCAACGTTATATCAAGCTACCGCTAACGGCGTTGTAGCGGACATAAAAGTAATTAATTAGTAAAAGTGACGTACATTGCTCATGACAGGTTGGACTTGTGTTTATTGTTTGTCATGTTTTTTCACCCGTGTATGCTGCCTGGTTCAGTCTGCTTTTCTGGTTCGTCCGAGACTCGAACCTGAGATAAATGTACCTTATTTTCCCGGACTATAAGGCGCACTCAAAATCCTTTTTTTTTCCTCAAAACTTGACAGTGCGCCTTATAACCCGGTGCGCCTAATGTACGGATTAATTCTGGTTTTGCTTACCGACCTCGAAGCAATTTTATTTGGTACATGGTGTAATGATAAGTGTGACCAGTAGATGCCAGTCAAACATAAGAGATATGTGTAGACTGCACTATGATGGCAATATGACTCAAGTAAACAACACCAACATGTTATATGTTCCATTGAAAATACAGAACATTACACACGGCGCTCAAATCTATCAAAATGTTTTAGTACGACTTTGGTAACCAATGAAGCCACACCGCTTGATGGATTGTCGGCGCATTAAACATACGAGTATTATTATGGTGTGTGTATTATGTAAGACAATGTAGAGTTTGCCCTCTAGGGGGTTATTCGGACCACCACACACTGCCAGGAGAGCCCGGATTTCAGGGTATAATACTGTTTTATTTCCATTCAATTGTGCAAGGCTTTTGCTTTCCAGCAATGTCTTTTCTTCCTGCGGCCGCTCAGCAGCACCCCCAACTCCAACTCTCTGTCTCAATCCGGCTGCTGCTAATAAAGGCGACAGGTGACTAGATAACAAGGCCCACCTGGGCCATCCACTCACCTGTCGCTGTCTTCGAGGCTGGTCCTGCCACACCCCGTTCCGCGGCAGGCCCGCAGGCCACGCCCCCCCTCCACTGACATATTATCTGGCGTTTTGTTTCGTAATATTATGCAAAAGCAACTTTTCTTACCTTCTGGCACCTGCTGATCTGTATTTGAGATCTGCATAAATCCTGAAAAATAGCTTGCGTCCGCCTTTGTAGTCCGTGGCGACACGGTAGTCGATAAGCTTCGTCTTTTTCTCTATTTTGTTGTTATGGGACATTCATCCTCCGCTGTTGCCATTTCTAATATAAAGTAGTGTAAAGTTCTTACTTATATCTGTCAGTAAACTCACCATGAAAGCTCTAAAACATACCGGTGTAGTGAGTTTACATTATTCACCCAAGGAACTTTAGTTATTAGAGAGTTCCGGTCGGACGTTTTTTTCACGGCCTTGTTGTTGTTTCCGGATGAGGAGATGCTGCTCCGTTATTGATTGAAGTAAAGTCTGAATGTCATTAAAACAGTTAGCTCCATCTTTTGACACTTCTTCCACTCCCGTCCTTGCACGCTACACCGCTACAACAAAGATGACGGGGAGAAGGCGCTGCCGAAGGTGAGCCGCGTAAATAAGACCGCCCACAAAGCGACGCATCCTGAAGAGACTGTCAGAAAGCGGCTTGAAGATGATCTGTAAAACATCATCTATGCAACATTTTGACCAAAAAAACACCATTACATGTTATGTAGACCAGTGGTCCCCAACCTTTTTGTAGCTAGGGACCGGTCAATGCTTGAAAATTTGTCCCACGGACCGGGGGGGGGGGGGGGGGGGGGGGGGGGGTTATTTTATTTATTTATTTTTTAAATTTTTCATAAAGAAATACAATCATCTGTGCTTACGGACTGTATCCCTGCAGACTGTATTGATCTTTATTGACATACACATACACAAGATGTATGTATTCTGTTTTTTATGTTGATTTAATATTAAATTTTTTATTTTTTTAATTTATTTATTTTTTTATTTCTTGCGCGGCCCGGTACCAATCGGTCCGCGGACCGGTACCGGGCCGCAGCCCGGTGGTTGGGGACCACTGATGTAGACCACAAGGAAGTGTTTTACATTTTGAAAAAAAAATAATAATAATATGACTCCTTTAATGTGCGCCTTTTGTGTGAAAATAGACCTGACGAGACCCGCTCATTGGCAGTGCGCCTTTTTTTTAAATGTATTTATTTATTTATTTTTAATTTATTTTAAACAACATAAAAAAAGACACAAGATACACTTACCATTAGTGCATCAACCCAAGAAAACCCTCCTCCCCTATTCACACTCATCCACACTCATTTACACAAAAGGGGCTGTCTCTTTCTGTTATTAAAAAAAACTTCTGGTTCCTGCAATATAGAATAATACAGTCTGCAAGGGATACAGTCTTTAGAGCACACATGACTGTGTGTGGTGCTGGTCCACTAACATTTTCATTAATTACTATTTTTTATGTAATTGTTTTTATATTGCTTTACTTTCAAACAAAACAAACAAAGGACCTTAACTTCACCAGACCGGGTTGTCAATGAAATCAGATTGTTCAAAAGGGTTCTTAAAACCAGGTCCAGTTCAGATTACGTCCAGATCGGGCTCAGCAACATACACCTTCACCCATGTACACCGAAAACCAGGGAACACAACAGGTTGCATACAATCCACAAACAAAAATACATTTTCAAATTAAGCACCCATGTACAGTCCAGATCACATCCAAGTCGAACTCAGCAACACATACCTTCATTTATGTACACTTAAAATAGGGAATACAACAACATATTGTATATCATATATAAACAAAATTACATTTTCAAAATAAGCCTTTGAGGACTTCCCATCTTTTTTTATGTTTTTTGGCATCATTATCGTTTTCAACCATATAGTTTTCTAAAGTTAAAAAATACTGAATAAATGTTTTAAAGAAAGAATTACTAAGTGAATATCTGTTTTTGGCCTTAAAAATAAACCTTTTACCGAGTACTATAATTAAATTGACTAAATCATGACTGTCAATGAACTCTCCTAAAATAACAGAAACCACATTAAGCTTCATAAACAAACCAATCTTTCAACACATTTTTTCAACTTCCACCCAAAACGAAGACACAATATGACAATACCAAAACAAATGTAGGGTGGATTCAGGCTCCTGACAACAAAATCGGCAATCATCTGACTCTGTCATATTCCATATTTTTAACATTTTTCCCGTGGGTAGGAAGTTATAAATAATTTTAATTTGAAAATAACGATTTTGCACATCGATAGTGGTTTTGTAGATTAGTTTGAATATTGCATCCCACGGCAACGGGCAGTCAAAAAAGTCCTCCCATTTTCCATATGTGTTGTATGGGGCAGCCTTCAAAGATTTCTTTATTAAATAAAACGTATATATTTTTCTATTTATTTTAGTTCCTTTTTGCCAACTAGTATTTCTTATTAAGGGTTTACAAACTAATAATTTAGTAGTTCCATAATTAATTTGTTTCCATCTTTTCCCAATGACTCCAGTTAGTTGATTAAATGAAAAGCTTGAACAAGCATCACCATACATAGTTGTAAATCCATCATATTTCATAATTTTACCATTCTCATAATAATATGACTCCTTTAATGTGCGCCTTTTGTGTGAAAATAGACCTGACTAGACCCGCTCATCGGCAGTGCGCCTTATAACCCGGTGCGCCCTATGGTCCGGAAAATACTGTATTTTAGTTGCGAGTTGTGGGAGAGATTTCTTCACTGTTTTGTTTTCATTAAAAGCGATTGCGTCCCATTTTTCCTTCAAATTTGCTCTTACGAGTAGACGATGTTATGACCTTGTGTTGTGTATTTAAAAGGAAAATAATTTTTTTTGGGCCCCTCAGAAATATTTGGCATTGAACTTGGAACAAAACAAAAGAACCGCAGCCCATTTTACCTCAAAATGATCCTTGTAATTAAATTGCGACATAAATGCAGCTTTTGTTGAGATCAGTCAGAAACAATCAAACAGCTTTCGCTCTGTTTTCAAAGGACACGTGGAAATTCTATTACAATCAGACACAAGAACATGACTGCAAGGTTTAACGATGTACTTCCCTTCTAAACTTCCACTTTTCTGCGGATTTTAATGGCGCATCATGAAAAACAAAAAGAATAAGAGAAGTCGTTAAACAATAAACCTTAAAGGCGTCAGATTATGATTTTTTTTTAACGACATAAAGCACTTTTTGTGGTCTACATAAAATAATGCTGGAGCTTTGGTCCAAAGTTTGCATAAATGATGCTTTATGGACCATCTTCCAGCCTCCTTCTGACTGTCTCTTGAAAACGAGCAATGCAGCTGGTTCAGATATTAGAAATATATTCTTCTTTTGGATAGAAATGTCAACAGTGAGTGATTTTAGCATCCAAGCGTACATGTTTGAGCTGGAGTCTGCACTTTTTAGGGGGGAATTTTGCCAATCCTTATGAGAGACAAGAGCACATACAGTATGTATTTATTTTCTTTTTTTATGCATTTTAACTCGTAAAATACACGTAAATAAAAGTCAGCTAACAATGCAGCTAACGAGAGTAAAATGTTGCCCCCATAAAACCCACTAATATATATATATATATATATATATATATATATATATATATATATATATATATATATATATATATATATATATATATATATATATATATATATATATATATATATATATATATATATATATATATATATATATATATGTATTAGGGCTGCAACTAACGATTAATTTTATAATCGATTAATCTGTCGATTATAACTTCGATTAATAATCGGATAAAAGAGACAAACTACATTTCTGTCCTTTCCAGTATTTTATTGAAAAAAAACAGCATACTGGCACCATACTTATTTTGATTATTGTTTCTCAGCTGTGTGTGCATGTTGCAGTTTACAAATAAAGGTTTATTAAAAAAAATAAAAATAATAATAATTATTTTTTTATTTTTTATTTTTAAAAGCCTCTGAGCATGCGCATAGCATAGATCCAAAGAATCGATGACTAAATTAATCGGCAACTATTTTTATAATCGATTTCAACCGATTTAATCGATTAGTTGTTGCAGCCCTACTATGTATATATATATATATATATATATATATATATATATATATATATATATATATATATATATATATATATATATATATAGCTATACCGCTATATACATATAGCTCTATAGCTATTTATATTGCTATATATATATATATATATATATATATATATATATATATATATATATATATATATATATATATATATATATATATATATATATATATATATATATATATATATATATATATATATATATATACATGCACAGTATATAGCGATATAGCTATATGTACATAGTGATATAGCTATATGTATATAGTGATATAACGATATAGCTATATAAGTGTATATAAATATATAGCTATAAAATATATATATATATATATATATATATATATATATATATATATATATATATATATATATATATATATATATAGCTATAATATATATATATATATATATATATATATATATATATATATATATATATATATTTACATATATTTACATATATTTATACACACATAGCTATATCGCTATAGTATATATATATACACATACACATATAGCTATATCGCTATAATTATATTTATATATATATATATATATATATATATATATATATATATATATATATATATATATATATATATATATATATATATATATATATATATATATATATATATATATATATATGTTTGATACTTCTCTTGTTGCCTTAATTGTATTTGACTTCATTAAATGTTTGGGTAATGAATTAGTTAATTATATTATACTAAACAAACCAGATTTCTTGTCAGTAATATAGAAATCCATCAGAGCCGTTTATTTTGTGGAGGAATGTAGGTAATCATAGAACTGGCACCCAATGTTATTTTAAAAAAAGGATTGATTTTGAATCGAGAATTGATTCTTGTAGAAGTTGCCCTCTAGTGGGTTCTTCGGACCACCACACACTGCCAGGAGAGCCCGGAATTTGGGGTATAACACTGTTTTATTTTCATAAATCGTGCAAGGCTTTTGCTTTCCAGAAAAAGGTATTTTTCTGAGTTTGTGTCTCTCTTTCTCTCTAGCTCCCACTCTAACTCCAACAACGTGTCTCATTCCGGCTGCTGCTAATACAGGCGACAAGTAATTGAATAACAAGGCCCACCTGGGCCATCTACTCACTTGTCGGTGTCTTCGAGGCCGGTCCTGGCACACCCTGTTCCGCAGTGACTAATCGTTACACCCAAGAATAGAATAGAATCGGGCAGTGCCCAAAGATTCACAGCCTTTACTCCCAAAAAATGCTTGCTAATCCTGCAGTGTACAGTAGCCAGGGATGACTGTACATCTGCACGAAAATGCTCTGTTGGCCATCTTCACCGGAGATAACCAAACGACGTGACGTTGCCCCCCGGCAGATGAATGAACAGATGCATCAAAAGACATTCATGAAGCTTGGCGGGATTACGTTCCCTCTCCAGCAATCCGACGCTGCCTTAATGTCGCGCTTTTCCCTTCAAACTTCCTCGGGTTTTAAAAGAAATTAAAATTCATGTGTGCAGCTTGGCTTCACAGCAGCTGTTGACATAATTACAGAGGGGGCGTGGAGGGGGGGCAAAAGTGGGAAATTAATTTTAAAACTAATGTAAATCACAGTGATTGGCAGGGCTGCGCTAATCGTCGTTCTTGTACAAAAGGAAGAATGCGTGTCTGCAGCTTGTGCACGTGCAAGCGCCATCAGAAAATAAGAGAATGCCAAATAAAGCAAACAAACACTGCAGACCCCATTAACGCGTAATATAGGTGGCGCTCTTAAAGTGACAAGATTCATGTTTGATTTTAGTTTCTTGTCCGGCAAATCTCATTACCGCGTGAATTCTCATGGGTTTTATTTCTGCGGAAAGGACAGATTGAACGCTTTGCTTTGGAAATATGTCCAAATTAATCCCCCCCCCCCCCCCCCAAAAAAAATGCCTCGATTCTTTCTTGAAAATTCTCAAAGATGAATGCATCCTTTTTTTTCCCGTGTGCAAAATGATTTGTGAAAAGGAAAATAAAGCTCGTCTGAAGTGGGGAATACGGCTTCACAGAAATTTCTTGTTTCAATTTCTCATGACTTTTACGTAACCCAACAAAAGAATAAAAATGTGCATGTTTGTATTTTTTTGTTATTATTTCATTAACCTGGGGGTTAATGTAACCCAAGGCTCTAGTGGAGCTTTTTTCAAAAATGTATGAAAATGGAAAAAGATGGGCAAAAAAATAAATGTTTTGTTTTAATATGGTTTATGTTTGAGGACAAACATGACCCAAACCTTCCTAATTGTTAGAAATCCCAATTTTTAATATTTTTGTTAGAGTATTTGACGAGCGCCGTCTTGTCCTGCTAATTTCGGCGGTCCTTGAACTCACCGTAGTTGTGTGGACTGTGACGCAACGGTTTGTTTGCATGTACAACTTTCTCGACGCTGCCACAGAAAGACGTGTTTTAAGCCACTTCTTCTTTGTCTCATTTTGTCCACCAAACGTTTTATACTGTGCGTGAATGCACAAAGATATCACAGAAATGTTTTGTTTTTATTGGGTTTTACATAACCCAAAAAAAAAATATATATATATATATATATATATATATATATATATATATATATATATATATATATATATATATATATATATATATATATATATATATGTATATATATATATATATATATATATATATATATATATATATATATATATATATATATATATATATATATATATATATATATATATATATATATATATATATATATGTGTGTGTTTTGTTTTTTGTATTACATTGGGGTCAGCAACCCAAAGCTCTGGCCGCCCCAGTGGCTCCATGGAGCTTTTTCAAAAATGGGCAAAAAAAAATGGGCAAAAAAAATAAATGTTTTGTTTTAATATGGTTTATGTAGGAGGACAAACATGACCCAAACCTTCCTAATTGTTAGAAATCCCACTGTTTAATATGTTTTGGATGTTAGAGTATTTGACGAGTGTCGTCTTGTCCTGCTAATTTATGCGGTCCTTGAACTCACCGTAGTTGTGTGGACTGTGACGCAACGGTTTGTTTGCATGTACAACTTTCTCCGACGCTGCAACGAAAAGACGTGTTTAAAGCCACTCCTTCTTTGTCTCATTTTGTCCACCAAACGTTTTATACTGTGTGTGAATGCACAAAGGTTTCACAGAAAGTTCTTGTTTCAATTGCTCATGACTTTTACATAACCCAATAAAAAAATTGAAAGATGCATTTTTTTATTTTTCTTTATTACATTAACCTGGGGTCGGCAACCCAAGGCTCTAATGGAGCTTTTTCAAAAATGTATGAAAATGGAAAAAGATGGGCAAAAAAATTAATGTTTTGTTTTAATATGGTTTATGTTTGAGGAAAAACATGACCCAAACCTTCCTAATTGTTAGAAATCCCAATTTTTTATATTTTTGTTAGAGTATTTGACGAGCGCCATCTTGTCCTGCTAATTTCGGCGGTCCTTGAACTCACCGTAGTTGTGTGGACTGTGACGCAACGGTTTGTTTGCATGTACAACTTTCTCCGACGCTGCCACAGAAAGACGTGTTTTAAGCCACTTCTTCTTTGTCTCATGTTGTCCACCAAACGTTTTATACTGGGCGTGAATGCACAAAGGTTTCACAGACATTTCTTGTTTCAATTTCTCATGAGTTTTACGTAGCCCAACAAAAAAATAAAAAGATGCATTTATTATTTTTTTTATTTTTATTACATTAACCTGGGGGTCGGCAACCCAAGGCTCTAGTGGAGCTTTTTCAAAAATGTATGAAAATGGAAAAAGATGGGCAAAAAAATAAATGTTTTGTTTTAATATGGTTTATGTAGGAGGACAAACATGACCCAAAACTTCCTAATTGTTAGAAATCCCAATTCTTAATATTTTTGTTAGAGTATTTGACGAGCGCCGTCTTGTCCTGCTAATTTCGGCGGTCCTTGAACTCACCGTAGTTGTGTGGACTGTGACGCAACGGTTTGTTTGCATGTACAACTTTCTCCGACGCTGCCACAGAAAGACGTGTTTTAAGCCACTTCTTCTTTGTCTCATTTTGTCCACCAAACGTTTTATACTGTTCGTGAATGCACAAAGGTTTCACAGAAAGTTCTTGTTTCAATTGCTCATGACTTTTACGTAACCCAACAAAAAAATAAAAAGATGCATTTTTTTTTTTTTTTTAACTATTACATTAACCTGGGGGTCGGCAACCCAAGGCTCTAGTGGAGCTTTTTCAAAAATGTATGAAAATGGAAAAAGATGGTCAAAAAAATTATGTTTTGTTCTAATATGGTTTGTTTGCATGTACAACTTTCTCCGACGCTGCCACAGAAAGACGTGTTTTAAGCCACTTCTTCTTTGTCTCATGTTGTCCACCAAACGTTTTATACTGGGCGTGAATGCACAAAGGTTTCACAGACATTTCTTGTTTCAATTTCTCATGAGTTTTACGTAACCCCACAAAAAAATAAAAAGATGCATTTATTTTTTATTTTTTATTATTACATTAACCTGGGGGTCGGCAACCCAAGGCTCTAGTGGAGCTTTTTTCAAAAATGTATGAAAATGGAAAAATATGGGCAAAAAAATTAATGTTTTGTTTTTAATATGGTTTATGTTTGAGGACAAACATGACCCAAACCTTCCTAATTGTTAGAAATCCCAATTCTTAATATTTTTGTTAGAGTATTTGACGAGCGCCGTCTTGTCCTGCTGATTTCGGCGGTCCTTGAACTCACCGTAGTTGTGTGGACTGATACGCAACGGTTTGTTTGCATGTACAACTTTTTCCGAAGCTGCCACAGAAAGACGTGTTTCAAGCCACTTCTTCTTTGTCTCATTTTGTCCACCAAACGTTTTATACTGTTCGTGAATGCACAAAGGTTTCACAGAAAGTTCTTGTTTCAATTGCTCATGACTTTTACGTAACCCAACAAAAAAATAAAAAGATGCATTTTTTATTTTTTTTTTAACTATTACATTAACCTGGGGGTCGGCAACCCAAGGCTCTAGTGGAGCTTTTTCAAAAATGTATGAAAATGGAAAAAGATGGTCAAAAAAAATTATGTTTTGTTCTAATATGGTTTGTTTGCATGTACAACTTTCTCCGACGCTGCCACAGAAAGACGTGTTTTAAGCCACTTCTTCTTTGTCTCATGTTGTCCACCAAACGTTTTATACTGGGCGTGAATGCACAAAGGTTTCACAGACATTTCTTGTTTCAATTTCTCATGAGTTTTACGTAACCCCACAAAAAAATAAAAAGATGAATTTATTTTTTATTTTTTTATTATTACATTTACCTGGGGGTCGGCAACCCAAGGCTCTAGTGGAGCTTTTTCAAAAATGTATGAAAATGGAAAAAGATGGTCAAAAAAAATTATGTTTTGTTCTAATATGGTTTGTTTGCATGTACAACTTTCTCCGACGCTGCCACAGAAAGACGTGTTTTAAGCCACTTCTTCTTTGTCTCATGTTGTCCACCAAACGTTGTATACTGGGCGTGAATGCACAAAGGTTTCACAGACATTTCTTGTTTCAATTTCTCATGAGTTTTACGTAGCCCAACAAAAAAATAAAAAGATGCATTTATTTTTCATTTTTTATTATTACATTAACCTGGGGGTCGGCAACCCAAGGCTCTAGTGGAGCTTTTTCAAAAATGTATGAAAATGGAAAAAGATGGGCAAAAAAATAAATGTTTTGTTTTAATATGGTTTATGTTTGAGGACAAACATGACCCAAACCTTCCTAATTGTTAGAAATCCCACTGTTTAATATGTTTTGGTTGTTAGAGTATTTCACGAGCGCCGTCTTGTCCTGCTAATTTCGGCGGTCCTTGAACTCACCGTAGTTGTGTGGACTGTGACGCAACGGTTTGTTGGCATGTACAACTTTCTCCGACGCTGCCACGGAAAGACGTGTTTCAAGCCACTCCTTCGTCTCATTTTGTCCACCAAACTTTTTTTACTGTACGTGAATGCACAAAGATTTCACAGAAATTTCTCGTTTCAATTTCTCATTACTTTTACATAACCCAATAAAAAAAATAAAAAGATGCATTTTTAAAAAAAAATTATTACATTAACCTGGAGGTCGGCAACCAAAGGCTCTAGTGGAGCTTTTTCAAAAATGTATGAAAATGAAAAAAGATGGGCAAAAAAAATAATGTTTTGTTTCAATATGGTTTATGTAGGAGGACAAACATGACCCAAACCTTATTAAATTGTCAGAAATCCTACTGTTTAATATGTTTTATTTGTCAGAGTATTTGACGAGCGCCGTCTTGTCCTGCTAATTTCGGCGGTCCTTGAACTCACCGTAGTTGTGTGGACTGTGACACAACGGTTTGTTTGCATGTACAACTTTCTCCGACGTTGCCACGGAAAGACGTGTTTCAAGCCACTCCTTCGTCTCATTTTGTCCACCAAATGTTTTTTTACTGTGCGTGAATGCACAAAGATATCACAGAAATTTCTCGTTTCAATTTCTCATGACTTTTACATAACCCAATAAAAAAATAAAAAGATGCATTTTTTTATTTTTTTATTACATTAACCTGGGGGTCGGCAACCCAAGGCTCTAGTGGAGCTTTTTCAAAAATGTATGAAAATGGAAAAAGATGGGCAAAAAAATAAATGTTTTGTTTTAATATGGTTTATGTAGGAGGACAAACATGACCCAAACCTTACTAATTGTCAGAAATCCTACTGTTTAATATGTTTTATTTGTCAGAGTATTTGACGAGCGCCGTCTTGTCCTGCTAATTTCGGCGGTCCTTGAACTCACCGTAGTTGTGTGGACTGTGACGCAACGGTTTGTTGGCATGTACAACTTTCTCCGACGCTGCCACGGAAAGACGTGTTTCAAGCCACTCTTTCGTCTCATTTTGTCCACCAAACTTTTTTTACTGTACGTGAATGCACAAAGATTTCACAGAAATTTCTCGTTTCAATTTCTCATTACTTTTACATAACCCAACAAAAAATAAAAAAGATGCATTTATTTTTATATTTTTTTTATTATTACATTAACCTGGGGGTCGGCAACCCAAGGCTCTGGTGGAGCTTTTTCAAAAATGTATGAAAATTGAAAAAGATGGGCAAAAAAATAAATGTTTTGTTTTAATATGGTTTATGTAGGAGGACAAACATGACCCAAACCTTCCTAATTGTTAGAAATCCCAATTTTTAATATTTTTGTTAGAGTATTTGAGTATTTATTAGACAAGTTTTGCTTGTCTCGTAGCCCATGCTAAGTGTTAGCTTCGAGTGCGATTGGCACGTGTGTCCTTCGACTTGTTTTCTGTTTTTGGTGCTTCTTTGATTATTCTGAGAATTAAATCATGTTCCTACCTGCAAGTCCTGTCCGGAGTCGTCCGTTTGCATCCCGGGGGGAACGAACCGTGCAGCAGGCTGCGACCCCCACCCCAACCGTAACACAAGTATGTGCTCCAATAACTCTATCACAAAAAAATAAGAGTTGTAGAAATGATCGGAAACTCAAGACAGCCATGACAGTCTTATCTATTGAGCTAAATCCTTGGCCTGTGCATACTTTCAATGTTGAAATAGATTTGAATATTATGCAGCAAAGGCATAATGACGATGTACACTTAAAGAAAAACACACACATTTACATACATACATACATATAGAAGGGCGTCAGGGGTATACCTGCCTCCACCCAAATGAAAACAAAGAGGGCCAAAAGATATTTTCCACTTCAGCAGATGTGAGTCATTTCATCTTGTGATTCAAATGAGTTTGGGGTTTTGTGTGAACAGATGTCCGTACCCCGCCTCCTTTATCAACATTAGCTGATTGGGTTTTAGCATGCAGCTTGCTGTGCCTCTGCCTCACAGGTACTAACGCACTAATCTGCCTCTGCACAGCTGTGCGGCCTGGTGGAGGAGGGTGGAGTGCAGAAAGCGAGAGAGCAGGAGTAGATTGGGCGAAGGGCTGGGAGGGATGGAGAAAGCGATGAGGGGGGGGGCGAGGGGGGAGATGGAGAGTGGCCTGGAGACAGGATGCAGATGAGACGGAGACACAATTGGAGGAAAACAGATGCCAAAAGAGAGAAGAAAATATACAGTGGGGACCGAGAGGCAAACAAAGCAGAAAAGTGCAAAAAAAAAAAGTACAAGGAAATTACATGTGAGATGTTGGCAAAAGTACTGGAAAAGCTGCCTATTACGCTCACTGACAGGATGTGATCGTTCTGGGAAGACCTTCTGAAATATTCAAGATCGTTGTACTTTTGCACAGAGGTAGAAGTCATTGCTGGAAGAGAGAAGAGCTTTGTTGCCACAAATGCTGCAAGGCAAGGCCCACGCGTGGATGTCCAGCTGGCCAAAGTTCTATGATAACCCGATGATTACGCTTATACCAAGAGGGAAGTGAGAGGGTATAGTCCAGGGGTGTCCAAGTTGCGGCCCGATGATCGAGAAAAAAAACAACAACAGTAAAAAATGTGAGAAAAAAAAAGAGCAAAAAATCGGAATGTATTGAGAAAAATATGACATTTTTAAACTAATAATGAATAATAATGTACCTTGTCACCTCGCGTATAACACAAACTTTTTGTATTTAAATATATATATAATTATTTTTTTTAGCATTTTTTTTTAAATAAAAAAATATCAAAATATCCAAATTTTCCCCCACAATGTTGGGGAAAAAAAAACAACAACAGTAAAAATGTAAGAAAAAAAAGAGCAAAAAATCGGAATGTAATGAGAAAAATATGATATTTTCAAACTAATAATGAATAAAAATGTACCTTGTCACCTCGCATATAACACAAACTTTTTGTATTTAAATATATATATAATTCTTTTTTTTAGCATTTTTTTTAAAATAAAAAAATATTAAAATGTCCCCCACCCGCAGCACAATGTCAGAAAAAATAAATCAACTGTAAAAAATGTAAGAAAAAAAAAAGAACAAAAAATCGGAATGTAATGAGAAAAATATGACATTTTCAAACTAATAATGAATAATAATGTACCTTGTCACCTCGCATACAACACAATTTTTTGTATTTAAATATATATATAAATCTTTTTTTTTAGCATTTTTTTTAAAATAAAAACATATCAAAATGTGCCCCACCCGCAGTACAATGTCGGGGGGGAAAAAACAACAGTAAAAATGTAAGAAAAAAGGAGCAAAAATATTGTTTTAAATATTAAGTGTTTTTGATACTAAAATCTAATTTGTATGCAACATTTCAAAATGAGCTGATCATGATAACTGCTAGGGTGTAAAAAAAAAAAAAGATTATGTGTAACCATTCTTAATTGATTAAAAAAAAAAAAAAATCACATTTTTTCTTTTTTCTTTTTTTCCCCCAATTTGGCACGTGGTGAGATTATCCTCTGCATTTGACCCATCACCGTCACCCCTTGGGAGGTGAAGGGAGCAATGAGCAGCAGCGGTGGCCGCACCCGGGAATCATTTTGGTGATTTAACCCCCAATTCCAACCCTTGATGCTGAGTCTTTGGTATGACGGGGTTTGAACAATATAAAACAATATCAAAATATCCCCCACTCTTGGTGGAAAAGTTTTAGACACCCTTGATCGAAGCTATCAAAATTATATAAATATATATATTAATATATATATATATATATATATATATATATATATATATATATATATATATATATATATATATATATATATATATATATATATATATTTGATCGAAGCTATCACAATTTTATATATACAGTATATATATATATATATATATATATATATATATATATATATATATATAATTTATAATTTATTTATATATATATATATATATATATATATATATATATATATATATATATATATATATATATATATATATATATATATATATATATATATATATATATATATATAATAATAATACCTGGGATTTATATAGCGCTTTTCTAAGTACCCAAAGTCGCTTTACATGTTAAAAACCCATCATTCATTCACACCTGGTGGTGGTAAACTACTTTCGTAGCCACAGCTGCCCTGGGGTAGACTGACGTTATATACATATATATATATATATATATATATATATATATATATATATATATATATATATATATATATATATATATATATATATATATATATATATATATATATATATATATATATAACATTTTGATAGCTTCGATCAAGGGTGTCTAAAACGTTTCCACCAATATTGGGGGATATTTTGATATTATTTTATATTGTTCAAACCCCGGCCGAGTCATACCAAAGACTATACAAATGGGACCCATTACCTCCCTGCTTGGCACTCATTATCAAGGGTTGGAATTGGGGGTTAAATCACCAAAAATTACTCCCGGGCGCAGCCACCGCTACTGCTCACTGCTCCCTTCACCTCCCAGGGGGTGAGGGTGATGGGTCAAATGCAGGGGATAATCTCACCACACCTAGTGACCATCATTGGTACTTTATATATATATATATATATTTTATTTATTTATTTATTTATTTTATTTATTTATTTATTTATTTTTTTTTTTTACAGCTCGGCCCCCCAAGCCAAATTTTTCTAACCCAATGAAGCCCCAGAGTCAAAAAGTTCTGTACCCCTAATCTCCATCAACATTATGATTTGCCTCAGTGACAAATTGGGGGGGGGGAAATTTTTTTTTTTTTTTTTCGATTTTTTTTTTTTTTTTTTTTTTTTTTTTATCAATTAAGGATGGTTACAAATAAGAGTCGTGATTAATCTAATAATTGTTGGGTTTTTTTGACACCCTAGTAGTTATCATGATCAGCTCATTTTTAAATGTTGCATAAAAATGAGATTTTATTATCAAAAACACTCAATATTTATTAACAAACACAAAAATGCCAAATAATAGTACCGGTATCAATTCCCAGGGACAGGTAATCACACACATTCTCCTTGCAGCTGTGTGTGCTTCTCCCGGCTGTCCCAGAATACACTCACCCTCGAGTCGTGCGTACGCGGACGGGTGAGGGCCACACCTTTGACCTTTGGCATGCTTGTCGACCCCGGGCGTCACGCCGTAACAACAGGACTCTTTCTGCCCGCGCACCTGTTTGGCGGCCCTGACATCAGCAGCACTCAGTGCACAAAGACCACCTCTGCACCTGGGAGGGGGTGGGGGGGAGCAGTGGGAGAGGAGAGGCAATCAGGGGCAGAGGATGCAGGAAAAGTGCATAGCGTGGAAAAAAGTGGAAGTGACTCATATACAGAGATACACATACAGTATACGTTTTGGAGGATGATGTTAAGTAAAAACTCAGCGGGCTTCGGTTTCTGGGTGCCACGCCCCCTTTTCATCAGTCTTCTCCAACCCGGGAGCGGGTGCACTCAGCTTGTGAGCTCATTAAAGAGTAGCCATTATTTCGACATTTGCACGCATCACATGCAAAACTAATTTAGTTGTAAGAAATTAAAAGTTCATTTTAATTGAGCTCGGCGCCGCGGTATGCAAATGAGAAGTGCATAATGTACACCGATGCAGAGCCGCTGGAAATGGACTTAACCCTTTGGTGGCGGTGGGTGGAAACCCTCGGTCCAAGTTGAAAGCAATGCAGGCTGGGAGGTTTGTTCAGAGTTAGAGGTGGGTGGGTGGGTGTCTCGATCAGAATGTCAAATGTGTGTCGGTGTCGGATCGATACGAGAGTGATGGGATCCATACTTTTATTTTTCACAAGTATCTGGAAGTTATTTATGTTGTTTTGTTGACATTTTGTGTAACATTGTTGCATTTTTGTTATTTTGGCACTTTTTTCTTACATAATTGACTCTAATAAAGCAAAATGTATACTAATACATTCTATCGATTATTTTTGTAATCGAGTAATGTATCGACCCGTTTGTCCGATTGATCGAGTAATTTTTTCTTATTTTTTATTTTATTTATTTATTTATTTTTTTTAATGATCGAGTAATTCAAAAAAACAACAACACACTTTATAGTCTCAAATGCGTATTTTAGGGAAAATTGTTTTTGGTTAAAATGTGATTTATTTATTTTTTTAATAAATGCACATCACCAACATTGAAATTGCACTTTAATATGTGTGCATTAATAAAAATGCATTAATAAAAATTCAAAAACAAAACCAAATCATTTCCTACCATGCAGAGCAGAGCACTTACGCACCACCGCTCTCATGTGCGCTCTATTGCAGTGGCCGGGCAGAAACTATGTCCGTGTATTTAAAGTTCCGGCCACTTCATGCGGTCCGGATTTTATCAATTGTATTTGTTGCAATCATTAAATTATTAATCAAAGTAACAGAAAATGTATATGCATATATATATATATATATATATATATATATATATATATATATATATATATATATATATATATATATATATATATATATATATATATATATATATATATATATATATATATATATATATATATATATATATATATATATATATATATATATATATACATATATATATATATATATATATACATATATATATATATATATATGTATATACATATAAATACATACATACATACATATATAAATATATATATATATATTAGGGATGTCCGATAATGGCTTTTTTGCTGATATCCAATATTCCGATATTGTCCAACTCTTAATTACTGATACCGATATCAACCGATACCGATATATACAGTCGTGGAATCAACACATTATTATGCCTAATTTGGACAACCAGGTATGGTGAAGATAAGGTCCTTTTTAAAAAAAAAAATAATAATAATAAGCTATATAAATAAAAAAGAAAGTAAAACAATATTTAAACAGTTACATAGAAACTAGTAATTAATGAAAATGAGTAAAATGAACTGTTAAAGGTTAGTACTATTAGTGGACCAGCAGCACGCACAATCATGTGTGCTTACGGACTGTATCCCTTGCAGACTGTATTGATATATATTGATATATAATGTAGGAACCAGAATATTAATAACAGAAAGAAACAACCCTTTTGTGTGAATGAGTGTGAATGGGGGAGGGAGGTTTTTTGGGTTGGTGCACTAATTGTAAGTGTATCTTGTGTTTTTTATGTTGATTTAAAAAATAAAAATAAAAATAAATGTATATATATATATATATATATATATATATATATATATATATATATATATATATATATATATATATATATATATATATATATATATATACAAACATCCACCGTGTCTCTAAACTTTTTCTTTCAGAAACAGTGTCCTCTACGGCGAACATTTTTTTACACCAGTTTGCAAAATGCAGTATGCGGCATATAAGAAAAGTTAACTTATATTTGAACTTTTAACAATGTAAATACCTGGATTCATCTTTTCCGGGTGATGGTACACTCTAAATTCTGATCGGTATTATTATTTATTTCGCTAACTGCTTCTTTGCTATCACGTTTACCATCGTATTTGTACATATCGTATATGCTGATGTTGCTCTATTGTTGTTGTTGTTGTTGTTTCTCTGTCTTATCCCCCTCTTGTCCCCACAATTTCCCCCTCTGTCTTCCTTTTTTTTCTCTTTGGTGGTGAGGTCGCGGGGGGTGCTGGAGCCTATCTCAGCTGCATTCGGGCGGAAGGCGGGGTACACCCTGGACAAGTTGCCACCTCATCGCAGGGCCAACACAGATAGAGTGATAGATAGATAGAGTGAAAAATGAGTTGGAATTTCACAAGAAAAAATTATAATTTTGGCAGTATTATAATAAAAGTCGTAATTTTACTAAACGCAAGTCAAAATGTTACAAGAAAAACGGAACATTTGTGCAATATTATGATAAAAGTTGGAATTTTACTCAATAACAGTCACAATTTTACAAGAAAAGCTTAACATTTTGGCGATTTTATGAAAAGAGTCGTAATTTTACTCGACAAAAGTCACAATTTTATAAGAGAACTTTGAAATTTTGGCAATGTTATACGAATAATTACAATTTTACTTGGCAAAATTATGACAAAATTCATAATTTTAGTCAAAAAATGTCACCGTTTTACAAGAACAACAAAAAATTGGCAATACTGTGATAAAAATCTCAATTTTATATGACAAATGTCGCCATTTTGCTTTAAAAAGTAATCATTTTATATAAAAAAACAAAAAACATTTTACGAAAAAATATTGTAATATTACAGAAACACAAAAAATAAGAGAAATTGTTCCTAGTTTTATAAGAAAAAAGTTGACACATTGTGAGAAAAAGACTGCTTTTAGTTCATTTATTATTATTATTATTATTTTGTGTTTGTAATTTGGTTTTTAATTTTCAGTATTCACTCCAAGTTATTACAGTATGTCTCTATATACATACTTATTTTATTTTTTTGATTAATTTTGGCCAAAGGGGGCGCATTTCAATTTCTTACACACACTTGTTATTTCATATGTTGACCAGAGGGGGAGCACTTTTAAAACCGACACACATTCAATTTGAAACATCCCTCTTTTTTTTGGGGCCACCCTAATTTTGATAGATTTCACCACTGGGGGTGCAAATGAGACATTTTCTATTAGATGCAATAGGGTGACCCCGAAGGGAATAAGCGGTAGAAAATGGATGGATGGATGGATGGATGGGTTTTCCGTATTGGGACCATGATTTATGTCCTAACTTGTTGACACCTCCTCATATGGAAGGTACTTTTCCTTCTTGATGTCTCAAGAAGGGTTGAAATACAAGAACACACACACACACATTATTGCATTTTTTACCTTATTGAGACCTCCGAAAAATGCCTACCTCTTTAAGACCACCCTTTCTAGATATATAAAAGATTTGTATTTACAACAAAAATAATAGAAACAAACTATGTAAATATAAAAAAGCTTGTTGTGAAAAATGAGTTGGAATTTCACAAGAAAAAATTATAATTTTGGCAGTATTATAATAAAAGTCGTAATTTTACTAAACGCAAGTCAAAATGTTACAAGGAAAACGGAACATTTGTGCAATATTATGATAAATGTTGGAATTTTACTCAATAACAGTCGTAATTTTACAAGAAAAGCTTAACATTTAGGCGATTTTATGAAAAGAGTAGTAATTTTACTCGACAAAAGTCAAAATTTTATAAGACAACTTTGAAATTTTGGCAATGTTTTACGAATAATCAACATTTTACTTGCCATACTGTGATAAAAATCTGAATTTTATATGAAAAATGTCGCCATTTTGCATTAAAAAGTAATAATTTTATATTTGAAAAAAAAAATCATTTTACGAGAAAATATTGTAATATTACAGAAACAGAAAGAATATGAGAAATGGTTCCCAGTTTTATAGGAAAACAGTCGACACATTGTGAGAAAAAAACTGCTTTTAGTTCATTTATCATTATTATTGTTTTTTGTTTGTCACACACACACACACACACACATTATTGTATTTGTTACCTTCTTGAAACCGCCGAAAAATGCCTACCTCTTTAGGACCACCTTTTCCAGATATATAAAACATTTGTATTTACAACAATAATAATATATACATACTATGCAAATATAAAAAAGCTTGTTGTGAAAAATGAGTTGGAATTTCACAAGAAAAAATTATAATTTTGGCAGTAGTATAATAAAAGTCGTAATTTTACTAAACGCAAGTCAAAATGTTACAAGAAAAACGGAACATTTGTGCAATATTATGATAAATGTTGGAATTTTACTCACTAAAAGTCGCAATTTTACAAGAAAAGCTTAACATTTTGGCGATTTTATGAAGAGTCGTAATTTTACTCGACAAAAGTCACAATATTATAAGAAAACTGTAAAATTTTGGCAATATTATAATAATAATCGCAAAAAAAAAAAACGTAGAATTTTGGCAGTATTGTAATAAAAGTCCGCACAGAAAGACCCCGAACCCGGGATTGAACTCAGGAGAACTCCGTATTGTGAGGCACATGCACTAACTAACCCCTGTTCCACCGTGCTGCCTAAAATGAATACAATTTTGCAAATGTTATCGAATGCAATTAAAATTTTACTTGAAGGTTTTAATGGTCTTACTGTACGGTGGCAACAGTTTAATTGTGGGAATTGATTAACTTTATTTCGCTTATTGACATGAGAGGATCCAGTCTGGGCTTCAATGCGGCCCTTCAATGAAGCATTCACCTTCTGCTGGGGCTCCTCGTGCAAAGTTTAATTGAAATACTTTCTTTTTTTTCATACTCATTAAAGTTGCTTTGGTACAAGACTGGGGGGGGGAAAAAAAAGAAGAAAAAAAGTCATTTAAAAGTTGATCGTCCATAACTTTTCCGTCCGTCAGCGTTTTCCATTACAATCGATTTGCTGTCCGGACATTATGGTTGTGTGGTACAATTTGATGCTGA
>NC_084732.1:85473996-85496496 GCF_033978785.1 Entelurus aequoreus
CACACACACACATAATGCACAACTTCAGGGCAAATGTTGATATACTACAATCAGGGCTGGCAAAGTTTCCTTTATCTGCACAATTTATTTATTTTAAAAAGCGCGATTAACGTGAGTCCTTCGTGACCCCCAAACCTGGTTTTTACTTGTGTAAGCTCCTCCCCGACCCCTGCAAACCCTGACGTGCGCCTCCCAGAAATCCTAGACGCAGACCGCAGAGCTGTGATTGGTCAGATTTTGCCAAGAGAAAGTCCCAGAGCACAAGAGAGCAGATTTGTCCTTAAAATGCACACATTTATTGTTTGCATAAAAAACGATATATATTCGGTGACTACAGATGAGGCGCTAGCTGTCCAAAGTCGGGACCCAGGGTGGACCACTCATCTGTGCATCAGTTGGGGATGTCTCTGCGCTGCTGACCTGTCTCTGCTCAAGTCCTGCTGGCCCCATTATGGACTGGACTCTCACTATTATGTTAGATCCACTATGGACTGGACTCTCACTATCATGTTAGATCCACTATGGACTGGACTCTTACACTATTATGTTAGATCCACTATGGACTGGACTCTCACTATTATGTTAGATCCACTGTGGACTGGACTTTTACACTATTATGTTAGATCCACTATGGACTGGACTCTCATAATATTATGTTAGATCCACTATTGACTGGACTCTAACACTATTATGTTAGTTCCACTATGGACTGGACTCTCACAATATTATGTTAGATTCACTATGGACTGGACTCTTACACTATTATGTTAGATCCACTATGGACTGGACTCTCACAATATTATGTTAGATCCACTATGGACTGGACTCTCACTATTATGTTAGATCCACTATGGACTGGACTCTCACTATCATGTTAGATCCACTATGGACTGGACTCTTACACTATTATGTTAGATCCACTATGGACTGGACTCTCACTATTATGTTAGATCCACTATTGACTGGACTTTTACACTATTATGTTAGATCCACTATGGACTGGACTCTCACACTATTATGTTAGATCCACTATCGACTGGACTCTCACACTATTATGTTAGATCCACTATGGACTGGACTCTCACACTATTATGTTAGATCCACTATGGACTGGAATCTCACTATTATGTTAGATCAACTATGGACTGGACTCTTACACTATTATGTTGGATCCGCTATGGACTGGACTCTCACAATATTATGTTAGATCCACTATGGACTGGACTCTCACTATTATGTTGGATCCACTATGGACTGGACTCTCACTATCATGTTAGATCCACTATGGACTGGACTCTTACACTATTATGTTAGATCCACTATGGACTGGACTCTCACTATTATGTTAGATCCACTATTGACTGGACTTTTACACTATTATGTTAGATCCACTATGGACTGGACTCTCACTATTATGTTAGATCCACTATGGACTGGACTCTCACTATTATGTTAGATCCAGTATAGACTGGATTTTCACAATATTATGTTAGATCCACTATGGACTGGACTCTCACTATTATGTTAGATCCACTATGGACTGGATTTTCACAATATTATGTTAGATCCACTATGGACTGGACTCTCACAATATTATGTTAGATCCACTATGGACTGGACTCTTACAGTATTATGTTAGATCCACTATGGACTGGACTCTCACAATATTATGTTAGATCCACTATGGACTGGACTCTCACAATATTATGTTAGATCCACTATGGACTGGACTCTCACAATATTATGTTAGATCCACTATGGACTGGACTCTCACTATTATGTTAGATCCACTATGGACTGGACTCTCACACTATTATGTTAAATCCACTATGGACTGGACTCTCACAATATTATGTTAGATCCACTATGGACTGGACTCTCACAATATTATGTTAGATCCACTATGGACTGGACTCTCACAATATTATGTTAGATCCACTATGGACTGGACTCTCACAATATTAACTAGATCCACTCGACGTCCATTGCACCGGTTGCCTGGGAGGGAGGGGGTCCCCACATCTGCGGTCCCCTCCAAGGTTTCTCATTGTCATCCCATTGGGTTGAGTTTTTTCTTGCCCTGATGTGGGATCTGAGCCGAGGATGTCGTTGTGGCTTGTGCAGCCCTTTGAGACACTCGTGATTTAGGGCTATATAGGTAAACATTGATTGATCAATGATATTGTGTACCCGAGTCATACCAAAGACTATAAAAAATGGGAGCCATTACCTCCCTGCTTGGCACTCAGCATCAAGGGTTGGAATTGGGGGTTAAATCACCAAAAATTATTACCGGGCGCGGCCACCGCTGCTGCTCACTGCTCCCCTCACCTCCCAGGGGGTGAACAAGGGGATGGGTCAAATACAGAGGACACATTTCACCACACCTAGTGTGTGTGTGACAATCATTGGTACTTTAACTTAACTTACTAATAAAAGACAAGTTGTCTCGTATGTTCACTATTTAATTTTTCTTTTTCTTTTATTTATTTTTTCTTGCATGCACACATCGCACTGTATGGAATGGCCACAATCTCGTTACCCTGCGTAATGACAATAAAGCTGATCCTTCTTATTATTATTTAAGGACTTAACTGCAATAAGAAACATATGTTTAATGTACCGCAAGATGTTTTGTTAAAATAAAGCCAATAATGCCATTTTTTGTGTTCCCCTTTATTTAGAAAAGTATCGAAAAGCATCGAAATACATTTTGGTACCGGTACCGGTACAAAATATTGGTATCGATATTGGTATCACTAGTGCGGAGGTCGGCAACCCGCGGCTCTAGAGTCGCATGCGGCTCTTTAGCGCCGCCCTAGTGGCTCTCTTGAGCTTTTTCAAAAATGTATGAAAAATGGAAAAAGATGAGGAGAAAACAATATATTTTTTGTTTTAATATGGTGTCTGTAGGAGGACAAACATGACACAAACATCCTGGATGATGCCAGTCACCCTCTGCATAGCGTTATCAGTAGCCAGAGGAGCCTGTTCAGTGCTAGACTGCTTTATCCCAAGTGCGGGACTAATAGACTCAAAAACTCCTTTGTCCCACAACTCCTCTCTGGGGGGGAGGGGGGGGGGGGTACTAGGATGACAGGGGATGCAAAACAATAACAGTGCAATACTTTTTCATAACATGGTCACTGCTGCCTAGTTTCTCTTGTTATATTCTTATTTTACTGTTATCATGGGATTGTTCCATCTAGTCCTAAAATTGAACTGATTTATTCTCATTGTTGCTTTTTTTTTATTTTTTATTCTTATCGTAATATTTTTCTATTTTGTTTCCATTTATACCCCCATTATTTACTTTTTACTTTTTAAATTCGATCTCAACTCTTTACACTGCTGCTGGAATTTTAATTTTCCTGAGGGAACTCTCCTGAAGGAATCAATAAAGTACTATCTATCTATCTATCTATCTATCTATCTATCTATCTATCTATCTATCTATCTATCTATCTATCTATCTACAAACCTCCCTAATTGTTATAAAGCACAATGTTTATATTAAACACGCATCGCTGATTCGAGTATTTGGCGAGCGCCGTTTTGTCCTTCTAATTTTGGCGGTCCTTGAACTCGCCGTAGTTTGTTTACATGTATAACTTTCTCCGACTTTCTAGGACGTGTTTTTTATGCCACTTCTTTTTCTGTCTCATTTTGTCCACCAAACTTTTAATGTTGTGCGTGAATGCACAAAGGGGAGTTTTGTTGATGTTATTGACTTGTGTGGAGTGCTAATCGGGCATATTTGGTCACTGCATGACTGCAAGCTAATCGATGCTAACATGCTATTTACATATTGCATGCTGTACATATTGCATCATTATGCCTCATTTGTAAGTATATTTGAGGTCATTTAGTTTCCTTTAAGTCCTCTTAATTCTATTGATATCTCATAACACACTATCTAGACCAGGGGTGTCCAAACTTTTTCTACTGAGCGCCGCATACGGAAAAATTAAAGCCTGCGGGGGCCATTTTGATAGTTTTAATTTTCAAATCATAACAAAATATATGGATTTTGTTTTTTTTTTACCTTTAGGGATCCCGGGGACCATAAAGTGTCTAAGTCATTAAAATGTTAAAAACAAGTCAAATTATTATTTTTTTTATTTTTATTTAACGCTTACAGTAAATCTCTACAGTATATCAACTTCAGATTGATATAAAATTTAAAAAAACAAAAAGGTTTTATGCCTTTTCTGTCAAGACAACTTTGTTTTTTATAATAAAACTGAAATATGCAGTATTTCCCCCACTGCCCAAAACCTTCAGAAAGCAATGTTTGATTTGAAGTAATTAGAGCCTTAAAAACATCAATGATGCAAGACACCAATGATATTAATTCATTGTTATTTTTGAATAATCACAGTGAAAGGATAAATAAAATCCCATTAAATATATTTAGGATACAAAAGGTGCCCCACTCATAAAGTGATACATTTGTATTCATTTTTTTTTTAACTTTCAACACTTAAGTTACGAGATCAACTTCAGAATTTTAAGTTTGAACTATTATTTTGTTTGTTTTATGCTCTTTGGTCAAAGAAAACGTTGATGTTTTTGTATGGCAACCACACAATATATGCAATATTTTCCACATAATACATTTTAAAGTGAAATATTTGAAATAATTGGAGCCTTCAATAGGTCAATAATTCATTATAACATTGATTTTTTATTTTTTTTAAGCAATGGCAAAAAAAGAAAAATAAAGATAGACAAAAGAGAAAAAAAACAGCCTGCATGGCAGCTTTGTGTCAACATTGCAACTTTTTCTAGTTAGATTTCACCTCAATCCACTTTGTGTAACGTTTATTTTTTATTTTTGCAATAGCATTTCCAGAATGTGTGGCGGGCCGGTAAACAATTAGCTGCGGGCCGCAAATGGCCCCTGGGCCGCACTTTGGACACCCCTGATCTAGACTGTATGTAATATGGCTTTTAATTTTTTGCGGCTCCAGGCAGAATTGTTTTTGTATTTTTGGTCCAATATGGCTCTTTCAACATTTTGGGTTGCCGTCCCCTGCACGAGTGTGTATTAAAGAGCATTTTAAATAAAACCATCCCCTTTCTCTCTCTCTCTCAGCTGTGGTGTTCCGGCACTCCATGCGGTCCGGATTTGATCAGGTTTTATTGGTTATTAATCGATGAATCGAAGCATCAGAATATAAATCGCAGCTTTTTTTCTAACGATCGATGAATCCTTGCATGCTCTGGAATGGCCTACGATCCTTTAAACCAGGGGTGTCCAAACTTTTTTCCACTGAGGGCCGCACACTGAAAAATCAAAGCAAGCGGGAGCCATTTTGATATTTTTTATTTTAAAAACCAATACAATTTATGTATAAAAAATATACATTTAGGCCTCCACTCAGGCTTGATACCGGGGACTCCAAAGGGTTTAGGTTAAAAAAATTTTTAAAAATTTCATTATTTAGTATTATTATTATTCAAAGTTTAAATATCTAGATCAACATTAGGTATATCTGTCAATATAACGTTTTGGGGTTTTTTTTTAGATTAAAGTTGTATGCCCTTTTTGTCAAAGAAAACCCATTTTTTTATGTAAAAAACACAAAATATGCAATATTTTCCCCCAATAAAATTTTAAAGTGGAACATTTCAGATTATATAATAATTGGAGCTCATAACATAACTCATAACAACATTGATTTTAATGTTTTGGTTTTTTTTTCAGCAATGACACTTCAAAAAAAAAAAAAAGTCCCACTAAAATTATTGGGGATCCAAAAGGGTAAAGTAAAGTAAAGTGTTAAAAAATAAATCGTAATTTTTTTTTAAAACTGTTAACACAATAGTCTCGAGATCAACTTCAGATCTATCCGTCAATTATAACTTGTATTGTTGTTTATTATGTTCCTTGTTTGTTCATTTTAGGCCCTTCTTTAAAAAAAAAAAAAAAAACATATTTTTTTACATGGCAAACACAAAATATGCAACATTTTCCCCAAAAAATATCTCAAATATTTAATGTGACCTAATTGGAGCCTTGAATAGGTCAATAATTCATAATAACATTGTTTTTGATTCATTATTATGTTTTAAAGAAAGAAACAGCCTGCATGACAGCTTAGTGCAGGGGTGTCCAAAGTGCGGCCCGAGGGCCATTTGCGGCCCGCAGCTAATTGTTTACCGGCCCGCCACACATTCTGCAAAAATTGCAAAATTGATAGTATTGCAAAAATTTAAAAAAACATTTAAAAAAGTGGAATGAGGTGAAATCTAACGGGAAAAAAAGTTGCAATGTTGACACAAAGCTGCCATGCAGGCTGTTTTTTTTTCTTTTGTCTTTCTTTATTTTTATTTTTTTTGCCATTGCTAAAAAAAAAAAAAGACAAAAAATCTATGTTATAATGAATTATTGAGCTATTCATGGCTCCATCTACTTCAAAAATGTCACTTTAAAATGTTTTATGTGGAAAAAATATTGCATATATTGTGTGGTTGCCATATAAAAACATCAAAGATTTCTTTGAAAAAAGAGCATAAAAACAAACAAAATAATAGTCCAAACGTAAAATCGACAGATATATCTGAAGTTGATCTCGTAACTTAAGTGTTGAAAGTAAAAAAAAACGAATAAAAATGTATCACTTTATGAGTGGGGCACCTTTTGGATCCCAAATATATTTAGTGGGATTTTATTAATATTTTCACTGTGATTACTCAAAAATATTAAATAATTAAAATCAACGGTGTCCTGCATTATTGATCTTTTAGAGCAGTGGTTCTCAAATGGGGGTACGCGCACCCCTGGGGGTACTTGAAGGTATGCCAAAGGGTACGTGAGATTTTTTTTAAATGTCTGTCAAAAAGAACTGTGAAAAGAAATGCAACAATGCAATATTCAGTGTTGACAGCTAGATTTTTTTTGTGGACATGTTCCATAAATATTGATGTTAAAGATTTTTTTTTTTGTGAAGAAATGTTTAGAATTAAGTTCATGAATCCAGATGGATCTCTATTACAATCCCCAAAGAGGGCACTTTAAGTTGATGATTACTTCTATTTATAATTGAATCACTTATTTTTCAACGAGTTTTTAGTTATTTTTATATCTTTTTTTTCCAAATAGTTCAAGAAAGACCACAACAAATGAGCAATATTTTGCACTGTTATACAATTTAATAAATGAGAAACTGATGACATAGTGCGGTTTTTTACTTCTTTATCTCTTTTTTTCCAACCAAAAATGCTTTGATTAGGGGGTACTTGAATTAAAAAAATGTTCACAGGGGGTACATCACTGAAAAAGGGTTAAGAACCACTGCTTTAGAGCTCTAATGACTAAATACTGCATATTTACAGTTTTACTATAAAAAACAAGGTCGTCTTTGACAGAAAAGGCATAAAACCTTCTTTTTTTTCTTTTTTTTTTACTTTTTATCAACCTGGGGCCGTACTTATCAAGCTTCTTAGAGCGCCATTTTACACTTAAGTCCTGAGAATTTGCGAAATTTAGTCCTACTCTCAAACTTAAGAATAAAAGCTTTTTATCAACATTCTTAAGTCTAAGAATCACTCCTACTCTCCACGATATTTAAGAGACCTTCAGAGGTGTCTTTAGTGGTTAGGAGTTGCCAGCAGGGGATGGCACTGAGGCGAGAGAGACGTGCGCGAACGTTCAGGGAACGGAACAATGTTTTGTTTTGATGACGAGCAGCTGATCAAACGGTATCGTTTAGACAGAGCGGATATTATTTTTGTCACAGATTTAATACTTTTCGATTCCTTGTTGATTTCTGCATGTGTCTGCAGTGGGCTAGTATATATAGAGCCACCCACACCAGTTTCAAATTAGTTGCCTAATTAATGAATTGGAAAGAAAATGTTATGACAGTAGCGTATGTGTGTGGCCGTGAGGTGAGTGACGTCAGTGAGTGTGTGGGCGATAGAAGAGAGGGAGCGGTAGCGTGAGTGCCGGCGGGGACTAGTTTGTTTTGTATTATTTTGTAGTTTATTGTCAAAATATACACTCCCATTGTCCACTTAAATATTTCCAAGATATTTCTTTATTCTTAGACAACGGATTCCATTCCGTGATTGGTCATTTCTATGGACACAGAAATGACGTCACCTAAAATTCCATTTACGGCACATAGTAATGTCGTAATTCAGCTCTGAGTGTGACACTTAAGATTCAGTCCTACACTTCGCTGAAAGTGTGAGTAAGACGCTTGATAACTAACTTTTAAGTGCAGCTTTCAGCGAAGAATGTATTTACTCTTAAGTCAACTCTTAGCAGACTTCTTAGGAGTAATTCTAAGAAGCTCGATAAGTACGGCCCCAGGTGTTGATATAGAGATTTACTGTAAGCGTTAAATTAAATTAAATAATAATAATTTGACTTATTTTTAACATTTTAATGACTGAGACCTAAAGGTTAAACAAAAAAATCCATATATTTTGTTGTGGTTTGAAAATGAAAAATATCAAAATGGCCCCTGCATGCTTACATTTTTCCGTGTGCGGCCCTCAGTGGAAAAAGTTTGGACACCCCTGGCTTAGTGTTATTAGAGTCAACACAGCAACATTTTATTGTCACCTGTTTACTCTTTTATACCACTTTTTATGTTTTTTATTTATTTTTTTTATCGTATTTTTAGAATGTGCCGTGGGGCCGTTAAAAAAATTACCTGCGGGCCGCAAATGGCCCCCGGGCCGCACTTTGGACATCCCTGCTTTAAACAGACAAAAGGCGAGAACAAAAGCAGCGAAAAGGAGTGAAAGCGTGGGGGGGGGGGGAAGAAAAATAATAATAAAAAAAATGCTCATCTTTAGTTATGACTTGCCTCACCCTCCTCATCCCGCATGCTACCCACACCCTTTTCGCCTCTCCGCCCCCCCCCGCCGTCTCCTCTATCCCTTTGTCTCAAAATTAGTGAAGCAGAGTGCTCGGGCGGCTAATTATGTATTCAAATGAAAGAGGCTTGTTAATGTTGCACTGGGGAGAGGCTAGATGATTGGGAGAGGGTGATGGAATTGAAATGAGTGCCGGGGTGTCGCTCGGGCGGCGGCGGTAGAGGAGGCGGCGGTGCATCTGGAACCAGCCGAGCGCATCCTGGCAGATGTCACCTCCCGGGGGGTGATTGGAAGACAGTGTGGGTAAAAAAAAAAAAAAAAGAGTGTGTGTGTGTGTGTGTGTGTGTGGGTGAGGTAAAGCGGGGGTGAGGACGAGGGAGTGCGGTCAGACAGGGGATGCACACGTTGTAATGACAGGATGGGCGGGGAGCGTCGGGAAGGGAAGGCGGGGGTGATGCGGAGGAGGAGGGGGGGACAGGGGGTGGGGGGGGGGGGGGTGCTTGGCTTTGTTTCAACAGAGGACACAAAAAAAAGGAGAGAACTGGATAGTTAATGTAGCTCAGCAGAGACGCAGGCAAAATTGAGCTAATGAGCATGTTGGTTTTTTTGTCCCTTCTATTCATGCTAGCTTACCACAACAATATGGACGCTCGCACAATCCGATCTAACGTCAGGGCTGCTTTTTTTTGTTGTTGTTGTTGTTAGTTTTTTTTTAAAGGCCTACTGAAATGAATTTTTTTAAATTTAAACGGGGATAGCAGATCCATTCTATGTGTCATACTTGATCATTTCGCGATATTGCCATATTTTTGCTGAAAGGATGTAGTAGAGAACGTCGACGATAAAGTTCGCAACTTTTGGTCGCTGATAAAAAAAAGCCTTGCCTGTAGCGGAAGTAGCGTGACGTCGCAGATTGAAAGGCTCCTCACATTCCCCCATTGTTTACACCAGCAGCGGGAGCGATTCGGACCGAGAAAGCGACGATTACCCCATTAATTTGAGCCAGGATGAAAGATTTGTGGATGAGGAACGTGAGAGTGAAGGGCTAGAGTGCAGTGCAGGACGTATCTTTTTTCGCTCGGGGATAGCAGATCCATTCTGTGTGTCATACTTGATCATTTCGCGATATTGCCATATTTTTGCTGAAAGGATTTAGTAGAGAACGTCGACGATAAAGTTCGCAACTTTTGGTCGCTGATAAAAAAAAGCCTTGCCTGTACCGGAAGTAGCGTGACGTCGCAGGTTGAAAGGCTCCTCACATTTCCCCATTGTTTACACCAGCAGCGAGAACGATTCGGACCGAGAAAGCGACGATTACCCCATTAATTTGAGCCAGGATGAAAGATTTGTGGATGAGGAACGTGAGAGTGAAGGGCTAGAGTGCAGTGCAGGACGTATCTTTTTTCGCTCGGGGATAGCAGATCCATTCTATGTGTCATACTTGATCATTTCGCGATATTGCCATATTTTTGCTGAAAGGATGTAGTAGAGAACGTCGACGATAAAGTTCGCAACTTTTGGTCGCTGATAAAAAAAAGCCTTGCCTGTAGCGGAAGTAGCGTGACGTCGCAGGTTGAAAGGCTCCTCACATTCCCCCATTGTTTACACCAGCAGCGAAAGCGATTTGGACCGAGAAAGCGACGACTACCCCATTAATTTGAGCCAGGATGAAAGATTTGTGGATGAGGAACGTGAGAGTGAAGGACTAGAGTGCAGTGCAGGACATATATTTTTTCGCTCGGGGATAGCAGATCCATTCTATGTGTCATACTTGATCATTTCGGGATATTGCCATATTTTTGCTGAAAGGATTTAGTAGAGAACATCGACGATAAAGTTCGCAACTTTTGGTCGCTGATAAAAAAAAGCCTTGCCTGTACCGGAAGTAGCGTGACGTCGCAGGTTGAAGGGCTCCTCACATTTCCCCATTGTTTACACCAGCAGCTGGGAGCGATTCGGAGCGAGAAAGTGACGATTACCCCATTAATTTGAGCGAGGATGAAAGATTCGTGGATGAGGAACGTGAGAGTGAAGGACTAGAGTGCAGTGCAGGACGTATCTTTTTTCGCTCGGGGATAGCAGATCCATTCTATGTGTCATACTTGATCATTTCGCGATATTGCCATATTTTTGCTGAAAGGATTTAGTAGAGAACGTCGACGATAAAGTTCGCAACTTTTGGTCGCTGATAAAAAAAAGCCTTGCCTGTAGCGGAAGTAGCGTGACATCGCAGGTTGAAAGGCTCCTCACAATTCCCCATTGTTTACACCAGCAGCGGGAGCGATTCGGAGCGAGAAAGCGACGATTACCCCATTAATTTGAGCCGGGATGAAAGATTTGTGGATGAGGAACATGAGAGTGAAGGACTAGAGTGCAGTGCAGGACGTATCTTTTTTCGCTCGGGGATAGCAGATCCATTCTATGTGTCATACTTGATCATTTCGCCATATTGCCATATTTTTGCTGAAAGGATGTAGTAGAGAACGTCGACGATAAAGTTCGCAACTTTTGGTCGCTGATAAAAAAAAAGCCTTGCCTGTAGCGTGACGTCACAGGTTTAAAGGCTCCTCACAATTCCCCATTGTTTACACCAGCAGCGGGAGCGATTCGGACCGAGAAAGCGACGATTACCCCATTAATTTGAGCCAGGATGAAAGATTCGTGGATGAGGAACGTGAGAGTGAAGGACTAGAGTGCAGTGCAGGACGTATCTTTTTTCGCTCGGGATAGCAGATCCATTCTATGTGTCATACTTGATCATTTCGCGATATTGCCATATTTTTGCTGAAAGGATTTAGTAGAGAACATCGACGATAAAGTTCGCAACTTTGGTCGCTGATAAAAAAAAGCCTTGCCTGTAGCGGAAGTAGCGTGACGTCGCAGGTTGAAAGGCTCCTCACATTTCCCCATTGTTTACACCAGCAGCGGGAGCGATTCGGAGCGAGAAAGCGACGATTACCCCATTAATTTGAGCCAGGATGAAAGATTTGTGGATGAGGAACGTGAGAGTGAAGGACTAGAGTGCAGTGCAGGACGTATCTTTTTTCGCTCGGGGATAGCAGATCCATTCTATGTGTCATACTTGATCATTTCGCCATATTGCCATATTTTTGCTGAAAGGATGTAGTAGAGAACGTCGACGATAAAGTTCGCAACTTTTGGTCGCTGATAAAAAAAAGCCTTGCCTGTACCGGAAGTAGCGTGACGTCGCAGGTTGAAAGGCTCCTCACATTTCCCCATTGTTTACACCAGCAGCGGGAGCGATTCGGAGCGAGAAAGCGACGATTACCCCATTAATTTGAGCCAGGATGAAAGATTTGTGGATGAGGAACGTGAGAGTGAAGGACTAGAGTGCAGTGCAGGACGTATCTTTTTCGCTCAGGGATAGCAGATCCATTCTATGTGTCATACTTGATCATTTCGCGATATTGCCATATTTTTGCTGAAAGGATGTAGTAGAGAACGTCGACGACAAAGTTCGCAACTTTTGGTCGCTGATAAAAAAAAAGCCTTGCCTGTAGCGGAAGTAGCGTGACGTCGCAAGGTTGAAAGGCTCCTCACATTTCCCCATTGTTTACACCAGCAGCGGGAGCGATTCGGACCGAGAAAGCGACGATTACCCCATTAATTTGAGCCAGGATGAAAGATTTGTGGATGAGGAACGTGAGAGTGAAGGACTAGAGTGCAGTGCAGGACACATATTTTTTCGCTCGGGGATAGCAGATCCATTCTATGTGTCATACTTGATCATTTCGCGATATTGCCATATTTTTGCTGAAAGGGTGTAGTAGAGAACGTCGACGATAAAGTTCGCAACTTTTGGTCGCTGATAAAAAAAGCCTTGCCTGTACCGGAAGTAGCGTGACGTCGCAGGTTGAAAGGCTCCTCACAATTCCCCATTGTTTACACCAGCAGCGGGAGCGATTCGGACCGAGAAAGCGACGATTACCCCATTAATTTGAGCCAGGATGAAAGATCTGAGATGAGGACAAGAGAGTGAAGGACTAGAGTGCAGTGCAGGACGTATCTTTTTTCGCTCTGACCGTAACTTAGGTACAAGCTGGCTCATTGCATTCCACACTCTCTCCTTTTTCTTTTGTGGATCACGGATTTGTATTTTAAACCACCTCGGATACTATATCCTCTTGAAAATGAGAGTCGAGAACGCGAAATGGACATTCACAGTGACTTTTATCTCCACGACAATACATCGGCGAAGCACTTTAGCTACGGAGCTAACGTGATAGCATCGGGGTTAACTGCAGATAGAAACAAAATAAATAAACCCCTGACTGGAAGGATAGACAGAAAATCAACAATACTATTAAACCATGGACATGTAAATACACGGTTAATGCTTTCCAGCCTGGCGAAGCTTAACAATCCTGTTGCTAACGAGGCCATTGAAGCTAACTTAGCAACGGGACCTCACAGAGCTATGCTAAAAACATTAGCTCTCCACCTACGCCAGCCAGCCCTCATCTGCTCATCAACACCCGTGCTCACCTGCGTTCCAGCGATCGACGGAGCGACGAAGGACTTCACCCGATCATCGATGCGGTCGGCGGCTAGCGTCGGATAGCGCGTCTGCTATCCAAGTCAAAGTCCTCCTGGTTGTGTTGCTGCAGCTAGCCGCTAATACACCGATCCCACCTACAGCTTTCTTCTTTGCAGTCTCCATTGTTCATTAAACAAATTGCAAAAGATTCACCAACACAGATGTCCAGAATACTGTGGAATTTTGCGATGAAAACAGAGCTTTTTGTATTGGATTCAATGGTGTCCGAATACTTCTGTTTCAACCATTGACGTCACGCGCATACGTCATCATACATAGACGTTTTCAACCGGAAGTTTCGCGGGAAATTTAAAATTGCACTTTATAAGTTAACCCGGCCGTATTGGCATGTGTTGCAATGTTAAGATTTCATCATTGATGTATAAACTATCAGACTGCGTGGTCGGTAGTAGTGGCTTTCAGTAGGCCTTTAATGATCTATTCCTATAAGCCTATGCTATTAATAACCCACTCTATTGATAGCTCATTCTATTTTTACTCATTGGGCTAAATCTGGGACCCCAGTTATGTGTCTCATGTGAGCTGGTTTGACAGTAAAGTTCCTTGAATTCTTGAATACTACACGTTTAAACAGCTAGCATGGGGTCACTGTTGTGTTGCTACAAAATATAACTAATACTAAGCATCATGCAGTAGTATTGCTAAGTGCTACTAAATAAGATATACAAACTACGGCAAAGGCAGGATTAAATAGTCCCTCTGATTAGGGCTCTGGAAACAGGTGAGCGTCTCGAGCACCAATCAGAGACAGGTGGAAACAATAAGCACCCATGGTAACTAAAAACAAACAAGGGTGAACAAAAACAGGATCTAAGGGAGTCCAAAACTAACAGAATATAACAACACATGATCCAGGCCACGGATCATGACAGATAAAACATCACTTACTCTACAATGTCTGCTCTCACTGGGATGCCGACTGATGGGATGTTTACATCTTCCAGTTTAGATGAAGAAAGCATTCTAATCGTAACAAATGGTTAAAAAGAAAAAGGGCCGCAAACAAGCGTCTTTTCGTCTCTTCCTCGCCATCTCCGGGTCTAAGTTGGACGTCGGAGTTGACCGACTTCTCGGTTTGGGTCCACAACCTTCTACTATCCAGGTGGGAGGCATGGTTTGTAATGTAGAATTAACTTTTACCGGCTCAGAGGCCATGCAGCATCTTATCAGCTCAATATGTCAATGTAGCAGCTTACAAAGTTTACAAAATTGTTTGTCTGCGTTAGCGCTCATAATAACAATATTGCTAATACTTGGTTAACATTCCGGTCACGAGATGTAAATAAAGTGTTGTTGGCGCTTTTTGGGTGTTTTTTTAGAGTACTTTATGGGCGGAACAGTGTACTCCGATTAACTGCATCTTGTACTGGCCGTATTTTACGACTTTCCCAGCAGGCGCAAGACATTGAAACAACATTGAGAAGTTGTTGAATTAGGCCTTGACGTTGAGCAACTCAAACATAACGTTGAAACAAAATTACTTTTAAGGACGTTTAATCGATGTTGAGTTCTGACGTTGATTTGACCATTGAAATGTGGTCATTTTCCAACCAATATTCTACAACAGAAATACAAAGTTGAAACAACATGATTGTTGACGGCGTTTATTCAATGTCAGGTCGTGACGTTGATTTGACCATTGAGTTTTGGTCATTTCCCAACCTAAATTCAACAACACAAATACAACGTTGAAACAACATACTTTTTGACGACGTTTATTCAATGTCAGGTTGTGACGTTGATTTGACCATTAAATTGTGGTCATTTCGCAACCTAAATTGTAGAACACAAATACAACATAAAAAGAATATGTTTTTGACTATGTTTATTCAATGTCAGGTTCTGATGTTGATTTGACCATTGAAATGTGGTAATTTCCCAAACAATATTCTACTACACCAGGGGTCACCAACCTTTTTGAAACCAAGAGCTACTTCTTGAGTACTGATTAATGCGCAGGGCTACCAGTTTGATACACACTTGAATAAATTGCCATAAATAGCCAATTTGCTCAATTTACCTTTAACTCTATGTTGTTATTAATAATTAATGGTATTTACACTTAATTGAACGGTTTAAAAGAGGAGAAAACACGAAAAAAATGACAATTACATTTTGAAACATAGTTTATCTTCAATTTCGACTCTTTAAAATTCAAAATTCAACCGAAAAAAAGAAGAGAAAAACTAGCTAATTCAAATCTTTTTGAAAAAATTAAAAAAATAATTTATGGAACATCATTAGTAATTTTTCCTGATTAAGATTAATTTTAGAATTTTGATGACATGTTTTAAATAGGTTAAAATCCAATCTACACTTTGTTAGAATATATAACAAATTGGACCAAGCTATATTTCTAACAGACAAATCATTATTTCTTGTAGATTTTCCAGAACAAAAATTTTAAAATAAATTCAAAAGACTTTGAAATAAGATTTCAATTTGATTCTACAGATTTTCTAGATTTGCCAGAATAATTTTTTTGAATTTTAATCATAATAAGTTTGAAGAAATATTTCACAAATATTCTTCGTCGAAAAAACAGACGCTAAAATGAAGAATTAAATTAAAATGTATTTATTATTCTTTACAATAAAAAAATTAATTTACTTGAACATTGATTTAAATTGTCAGGAAAGAAGAGGAAGGAAAGGTAAAAATGTATATGTGTTTAAAAATCCTAAAATCATTTTTTCTCTAAAATTGTCTTTCTGAAAGTTATAAGAAGCAAAGTAAAAAAATGAATGAATGTATTTAAACAAGTGAAGACCAAGTCTTTAAAATATTTTCTTGGATTTTCAAATTCTATTTGAGTTTTGTCTCTCTTAGAATTAAAAATGTCGGGCAAAGCGAGACCAGCTTGCTAGTAAATAAATACAATTTAAAAAATAGAGGCAGCTCACTGGTAAGTGCTGCTATTTGAGCTATTTTTAGAACAGGCCAGCGGGCTACTCATCTGGTCCTTACGGGCTACCTGGTGCCCGCGGGCACCGCGTTGGTGACCCCTGTACTACACCAACCTAAATTCTACTACACTAATACAACGTTGAAAAAACATGTTTTTTGACGACGTTTATTCAATGTCAGGTTCGGATAATTTTTTTGACCATTGAAATTTTGTCATTTCCCAACCTAAATCCTACAACACAAATACAACATTGAAAAAACATGTTTTTTGATGACGTTTATTCAATGTCAGGTTCTGAATTTTTTTTTGACCATTGAAATTTGGTCATTTCCCAACCAATATTCCACAACACAAATACAAAGTTGAAACAACATGTTTTTTGTCTACGTTTATTCAATGTCAGGTTGTGACGTTGATTTGACCATTGAAATTTGGTCATTTCCCAACCTAAATTCTACAACACAAATACAACGTTGAAAAAACATGTTTTTTGACGACGTTTATTCAATGTCAGGTTCTGATAATTTTTTTAACCACTGAAATTTGGTCATTTCCCAACCTAAATTCTGCAACACAAATACAACGTTGAAAAAACATGTTTTTTGACGACGTTTATTCAATGTCAGGTTCTGACATTTTTTTTGACCATTGAAATTTGGTCATCTCCCAACCTAAATTCTACAACGTTGAAACATGCTTTTTGACGATGTTTATTGAATGTCAGGTTGTGACGTTGAATTGACCATTGAAATTTGGTCATTTCCCAACCAAAATTCTGCAACACAAATACAACGTTGAAAAAACATGTTTTTGACGACGTTTATTCAATGTCAGGTTCTAATCATTTTTTTGACCACTGAAATTTGGTAATTTCTCAACCTAAATTCTGCAACACAAATACAATGTTGAAAAAACATGTTTTTGACGACCTTTATTCAATGTCAGGTTCTGACCTTTTTTTTGGACCGTTGAAATTTGGTCATCTCCCAACCTAAATTCTACAACGCAAATACAACGTTGAAACAACATGCTTTTTGACGACGTTTATTCAATGTCAAGTTGTGACGTAGATTTGACTGTTGAAATTTGGTCATTTTCCAAACAATATTTTACAACACCAATACAACGTTGAAACAACATGCTTTTTGACGACGTTTATTCAATGTCAGGTTGTGACGTTGAATTGACCATTGAAATGTGGTCATTTCCCAACCTAAATTCTGCAACACAAATACAACGTTGAAAAAACATGTTTTTTGATGACGTTTATTCAATGTCAGGTTCTGATCATTTTTTTGACCACTGAAATGTGGTCATTTCTCAACCTAAATTCTACAACACAAATACAACGTTGAAACAACATGCCTTTTGACGACGTTTATTCAATGTCAGGTTGTGACGTTGAATTGACCATTGAAATGTGGTAATTTCCCAACCTAAATTCTGCAACACAAACACAACTTTGAAAAAACATGTTTTTTGATGACGTTTATTCAATGTCAGGTTATGATCATTTTTTTGACCACTGAAATGTGGTCATTTCTCAACCTAAATTCTACAACACAAAGACAACGTTGAAAAAACATGTTTTTGACGACGTTTATTCAATGTCAGGTTCTGACCTTTTTTTTGGACCGTTGAAATTTGATCATCTCCCAACCTAAATTCTACAACTCAAATACAACGTTGAAACAACATCCTTTTTGACGACCTTTATTCAATGTCAGGTTGTGACGTAGATTTGACTGTTGAAATTTGGTCAGTTCCCAACCAACAACGTGGATCCAACGTTGTCTCGATTTACAAGTTTACAACTATTTTGCAACAATGTTTTAAACGACATACCGTGTAATACTCTTCCATGTCAGTAGGTGGCAGCGGGTAGCTAATTGCTTTGTAAACGTCGTAGCTAATGCTTAAACCAAAAATAAACAAAAGACGAGTGCCTTGAAGCTTAGGGATGGCTATAGAAAACCAAACTAAAACAGAACTGGCGACTTATGTGTGAAATGATTAACACATTACCGTAAAATATCAAATAATATTATTTAGCTCATTCACGTAAGAGACTAGACGTATAAGATTTCATGGGATTTAGCGATTAGGAGTGACAGATTGTTTGGTAAACGTATAGCATGTTCTATATGTTATAGTTATTTGAATGACTCTTACCATAATATGTTACGTTAACATACCAGGCACGTTCTCAGTTGGCTATTTATGCCTCATATAACGTACACTTATTCAGCCTGTTGTTCACTATTCTTTATTTATTTTAAATTGCCTTTCAAATGTCTATTCTTGGTGTTGGGTTTTATCAAATCAATTTCCCCAAAAAATGCGACTTATATATGTTTTTTCCCTTCTTTATTATGCATTTTCGGCCGGTGCGACTTATACGCCGGAGCGATTTATACTCCGAAAAATACGATAATCTCCCGCGACACACCAGACTGTATCTCGCGGCACACCTGTGTGCCGCGGCACAGTGGTTGAAAAACATTAGGACATCAGTCATTTGATTATAAAAACTCCATGGCAGGATTGTCTTCATTGCCAATGAAATTGAAAGTGCTGTAAAACGTCTAAAAAAATATGGTACAACCTTCAGTTAGGAACGCATCCTTATTGCAAACTTTTCCAATTGCAGTCAACCGACTGAACAAAAAACTGGAACCAGTCCCCGGACAAAAACGTTTCGGTGCAGTATGCACCCGGCTGTATGTTTCCCAGGACCGCCGTAAGAGAATGTTAATTGTCGAAGGTAAGCACAGCCTATCGCGTAATGACGTACGAGGCGTTCATACGGCTCCAACCAGCCATCTGCTCTCTGTGTCCTTCATCTGACATACTTCCCACCCGTGTCGGCCCATACGGGCGCTCGCACACGCTCAGAAAGGCACTGGACCTGCATCCAGCACACACACACTTTCCTCGGCGGTCTGATCCTCTATTCATGAGGGCTGTCCTGCCAGCTCCGTACCCCGAGGCCTGTGGCCCTGTGGCCCCGAGCCATCATTAGAGAGAGCCTGTACTCTCATTATTGATCCTCCGCCTGATAATGCTATGCATGTTACGTCCCTAGGGGCCACCACTGGGACTGGTGGCCCCCTCCCACCAGTCCAGCTGCAAGGATTTTATGTCAGGCTCGATGAGGAATGACAGGGCGCTTCATATTGAATTTGAACACAAACATATTCAAGTTATCCTAACCCCTTCCTGCTCCGTCACTGATAAGAACACACTGGCAAATGTGGACGGATGTACTTGCTGACCTTTGTGGCGCTGGTCTTGAGAGGGTCCGATCTCAGGAGGGATTGGAATTTGATGTTGAATTTGATATTTAGCACTTAATTATTAAACAGTTTTTTTTAATTTTTATTTCTCATTAATTCATTTTAGTTCTACGGAGCCCCTAAAGGGACATGGGGGGGGGGGGGGGGGGGGGGGAATTTATAATTTATTTATTTTATTTTTTTTTTAGACATGTATATCGTGCGCACAAGTAACTATCTCGTGTGCACAAGAAACTTTCTCGTGCGCACGAGAAACTTTTTATAAAGTTATAAAAAAAATTATATATATTTTATTTTTATTTATTTTTTTAGACATGTATCTCGTGCGCACGAGATAGTTTATCGTGTGCACAAGATAGTTTATCGTGCGCACGAGATACATGTCTAAAAAAAAATAAAAAAATAAAATTAGCAAAAAAATGTTTTCCCCCATGTCCCTTTAGGGCAGGGGTCAGCAACCTTTTTGAAACCAAGAGCTACTTCTTGAGTACTGATTAATGCGCAGGGCTACCAGTTTGATACACACTTAAATAAATTGCCAGAAATAGCCAATTTGCTCAATTTACCTTTAACTCTATGTTGTTATTAATAATTAATGATATTTGCACTTTATTGAACGGTTTAAAAGAGGAGAAAACACGAAAAAAATGACAATAACATTTTGAAACATAGTTTATCTTCAATTTCGACTCTTTAAAATTCAAAATTCAACCGAAAAAAAGAAGAGAAAAACCAGCTAATTCGAATCTTTTTGAAAAAATTAAAAAAAAGAATTTATGGAACATCATTAGTAATTTTTCCTGATTAAGATTAATTTTAGAATTTTGATGACATGTTTTAAATAGGTTAAAATCCAATCTACACTTTGTTAGAATATATAACAAATTGGACCAAGCTATATTTGTAACAGACAAATCATTATTTCTTGTAGATTTTCCAGAACAAAAATTTTAAAATAAATTCAAAAGACTTTGAAATAAGATTTAAATTTGATTCTCCAGATTTTCTAGATTTGCCAGAATAATTTTTTTGAATTTTAATCTTAATAAGTTTGAAGAAATATTTCACAAATATTCTTCGTCGAAAAAACAGACGCTAAAATGAAGAATTAAATTAAAATGTATTTATTATTCTTTACAATAAAAAAAAAAATTTACTTGAACATTGATTTAAATTGTCAGGAAACAAGAGGAAGGAATTTAAAAGGTAAAAATGTATATGTGTTTAAAAATCCTAAAATCATTTTTTCTCTAAAATTGTCTTTCTGAAAGTTATAAGAAGCAAAGTAAAAAAAATGAATGAATGTATTTAAACAAGTGAAGACCAAGTCTTTAAAATATTTTCTTGGATTTTCAAATTCTATTTGAGTTTTGTCTCTCTTAGAATTAAAAATGTCGGGCAAAGCGAGACCAGCTTGCTAGTAAATAAATAAAATTTAAAAAATAGAGGCAGCTCACTGGTAAGTGCTGCTATTTGAGCTATTTTTAGAACAGGCCAGCGGGCTACTCATTTGGTCCTTACGGGCTACCTGGTGCCCGCGGGCATCGCGTTGGTGACCCCTGCTTTAGGGGCTCCGTAGAGTTCAAAACATGCATTGGATTAAATTAAAGTTTGATTAAAGAAAAACGTCAAAAAAAGAGTGTAAAAAAATAAAATGTTTGTTACTTTGTTACTTTATTTTTATGGCCTGTATAAAACAGAACACAACAAAACAAAAACAAAAAAAACATATAGTAGGTAAAGCTAGAAAATTCCTGTGGAAATTTTGATGGGCCTGCTATCTGTGCCCTGGACCTCTGGCCGGGGGGTCGCCAGAAGCCGCCGCGCTTTGAAGATAGTGCCGAGTGTCTGAATCTGTGAGTTTTAGGTGTAACTGTACAAATAAGCTGCAGAGCTAACCTAATACAGTAGCATGTTTACATAAAAATGCTAACACTTAGCATGTGTGCTAACAATAGCATGATAACAGTCTACGTATTTTTTATCTACCAAGTTATATGACTCCAAGGTGTATGGCTGCGGAAATAGAAAAAAAAAACTGGGAAAATTAGATGAAAAAGTTAGCATGCTTAAGTTAGCTTGCTAGCATGCTATCGTTTGCATGCTCACAGTTAAGAAGTGTCACATACCAAGTTATACGACTCTCGGGTAAACGGTTGCAAAACCAGCTAAAAAAGTTAGAGCTCTGATGTTATCATTTTAGCAAGCTAAAGTTAGCATGCTAACAGTTAGCTTGTGTCACATACCAAGTTATTTGACTCTAAGGTGTATGGCTGGGGAATTAGAGTAAAAAGTGTAAAATGTGCTAAAATGATGGGTGGCTGGCATTGCAGCAGGCCCATAATAATAATAGAAGAAGAGAAGACAACATACACACACGCATTCACACACACACTCACACACACACACACACACACACACACACACGCGCGCACACACACGCACACACACACACACACAGCATTATTGACAATAACAAAGCAAAAATAAAACATGGCACTGAGGATTGGAGGAAAAAGGCCACCTTTGAGGCGTCCACACTGGAGAGTAACTGGCATCTAAAAATAGTATCAAACATATGATCAAATATATGCACAATTAAATATAAATAATATAAGTCAATAAAAACATAACATTGAGGGTATATTAGTAGAAATATTAATGATTAAGTTAGAAAACAACAATATACAAATTTAGACAGGTGCACATACACTCACTATCTATCTATCTATCTATCTATCTATCTATCTATCTATCTATCTATCTATCTATCTATCTATCTATCTATCTATCTATCTATCTATCTATCTATCTATCTATCTATCTATCTATCTATCTATCTATCTATCTATATATCTATCCATCTATTTTTTATCTATCTA
>NC_084732.1:85503996-85588996 GCF_033978785.1 Entelurus aequoreus
TTTTGAATTGGTTGTTTTGTTTTTTTTGTTTTTTTTGCACCATGACTAGGGAAGGTTGCATGCATTGGGTCCTATAAGTAAATGCTGGTCATTGACCTTTAAAATATATTTTTGAAATTTAAAAAATTATGTTGAATGGACATTTTTTTATAAGGTCCAAAAAGTTCATTGACCAGATTATGTTCTGTGTGACCATGTCTATTTTGTATTGGTTGTTTTTTTGTTGTTGTTTGTTTGTTTTGCACCATGACTAGGGAAGGTTGCATGCATTGGGTCCTATAAGTAAATGCTTTGCATTGACCTTTAAAATATGTTATTATTAATATAAATATTAATTATTAACTTAAAAAATAATTTTAAAACAATTTTTTTATGTTGAATGGACATTTTTTATAAGGTCCAAAAAATTCAGTGACCAGATTATGTTATGTGCGGCCATGTTTGTTGACATTTAGCTTTTTTATTTTATTTTTTTTACATTTTCTTGCACTATGACTAGGGAAGGTTGCTTGGGCAAGCTTTTTGGGAATATTTAAAGGTCATTGACCCGAATTACTCACGTTGTACACTATATGGCGACATAATGCAGCATCAAATTGTCAGATTACTAAAATGAAAGTAATCGCCTCATGACGTCTCACGGGGGCCAAATTGAAGACGTCGGCGGACCGTAGTTTGGACACCACTGCTCCAAAGGCACATCTTTTTACGGACCTCCTTTTTCTGTTTACCCCCCTCCTCTCTCAAGCCCGTCTTTGTCTTTTATTTACTCCTCTCTCTGCACCCTAACCCTCCGTGCCTGTGCGATAACGGCAATATTAACTGGCCTAGTTGACCTGCACTCCTGATAAACTGGGCCCACTGAGGAGCGCCTGCTTTTCTTTCCCCCGCTGCCGGGCTTACTATCTCGCGGAGCAGGAGCGGCCGTAAACATTGAGCGAACGCCATAAAGTCTACCCGAGGAGAGATGCCGGATGCAGATAGGCTCCCTTTGCAAAAAAAAGGGAGCACGGCAGCCAAATGTAATGTTTAGAGAAGCTAATATTGAGGAATTCTATTAGTTTCTAATTAGCGAGTGATGAAAGCAGTTTGATTAGCTCGAGTGGAAATAGCGCCTGATGTGGGCCAGAGAGTAGTCAGCTGTGCCTCAGCTGGGAGAGGGCTCTTTACCACAGGTGCATGCTGGGAGACGGCGGGGGGGGGGGGGATCAGTCAGGAACCAGACAAGAGTCTTTTTTTAAACCTTTTTGTCGCCGCTTCCCCAAAAAAATGTTTCACAGTCAAAAAGGAAAGACTCTTAAGTGTGCAAATGAGACAAATGAGAGGGAGCGAGAGAGAGAATGATGCAGCGGGCGGGAGAATGTGACAAATGAAGAGATGGCGGAGCATCTGCTGGCAGGCAGAAAGCGGGAAGAAAAGGGAAAAGGAGGGAACGGAGAGCGAGAGCGGAGGGATGAAATGTTGCCGCACTTGGAAAGCTGCCTCCACATCTGCTCGTCCATGATGTCTGCGCCAGCCGTCAGCTGTCATTTTGGACCGCAGTCAAGTGGAGCAGAGGTACCGCCTGGCTCCCTGCCTCCATGTGTGCCCGCAAAGCTGATTTGTTTCTTGCAACGGCGATGGCAAAAGTCCTCCCTTTCTCAGCCCCCGTGTCTTCTCCTGACCCCACCGACTCCAGAGGGTTTTTTTTATTTTTTTTATTTTTAGTTGTTCAAGTGCAGGCGCACAATTACCTTCCAGCATCTGCTGGGTAATTACTTGACCGGCTAATGGGGGCCTTTACTGATTTTTTTTTACTACAGAACATGTACGGTAATGGTGGTGCTTGGGTCAAAAAAGGCCAAAATAGTTGATTTACAGATCCATTTTCAAGCGGCTTTCTGGAAATTTCTAGCTGTGACTCCGCCCAGTCAGTCATGTGATATTTATCATAAGTTGGAAGTAGCGTTGTATTGGTACTAATAAAGTACTGATTAATTTGAAAGGTTAATGACCTTTAAATATGTTTTTGAATATATTTTAAGGTGAATGCACATTGTTCTTTATAAGGTTCACAAAGTTCAGTGAGCAGGTTGTGTTATGTGTGACATTTTCTGTTGGTTGGATTTTTTTTTGGATTTTTTTTTGCACCATGACTAGGGGAAGTGGCATGCATTGGGTCATATTGGGTCGTAAATACTGATAATTGACCTTTAAATATTTTAAATTTAAAAACATGTTTTATGGTGAATGAACAATTTTTTTTATAAGGTCCACAAAGTACATACAATAGTTGATTTACAGACCTATTTTCATGCGGCTTTCTGGAAATTTCTGGGAATAAGACGGGCCTTATTAGATGCAAATAAGCCCATCCAGCTAGCTGTGACTCCGCCCAGTCAGTCATGTGATATTTATCATAATTTCGAAGTAGGGTTGTACCAGTACTAATAAAGTACTGATTAATTTTAAAGGTTAATGACCTTTAAATATGTTTTTAATTATTTTTTGAATATTATTTGAATATTATTTGAATATTTTTTGAATATTTTTTGAATATTTTTTGAATATTTTTTGAATATTTTTTGAATATTTTTGAATATTTGTATTTTTATTTTTTATGGTGAATGGACATTTGTTTTTATAAGGTTCACAAAGTTCAGTGAGCAGGTTGTGTTATGTGTGACATTTTCTGTTGGTTGGATTTTTTTTTTTTTTTTGCACCATGACTAGGGAAGGTGGCATGCATTGGGTCATATGAGTAAATGCTGGTAATTGACCTTTAAATATTTTTTGGAAATTCTTAAAAAATGTTTTATGGTGAATGGACATTTTCTTATAAGGTCATGGTAATGGTGGTGCTTTAAATAAATGATAAATGGGTTATACTTGTATAGCGCTTTTCTACCTTCAAGGTAGAAGTGGTTTTTTGCACCATGACTAGGGGAAGTGGCATGCATTGGGTCATATTGGGTCGTAAATACTGATAATTGACCTTTAAATATTTTAAATTTAAAAACATGTTTTATGGTGAATGAACAATTTTTTTTATAAGGTCCACAAAGTACATACAATAGTTGATTTACAGACCTATTTTCAAGCAGCTTTCTGGAAATTTCTGGGAATAAGACGGGCCTTATTAGATGCAAATAAGCCCATCCAGCTAGCTGTGACTCCGCCCAGTCAGTCATGGGATATTTATCATAATTTGGAAGTAGGGTTGTACCAGTACTAATAAAGTACTGATTCATTTTAAAGGTTAATGACCTTTAAATATGTTTTTAATTATTTTTTGAATATTATTTGAATATTATTTGAATCTTTTTTGAATCTTTTTTGAATATTTTTTGAATATTTTTTAAATATTTTTTGAATATTTTTTGAATATTTTTGAATATTTTTATTTTTATTTTTTATGGTGAATGGACATTTGTTTTTATAAGGTTCACAAGGTTCAGTGAGCAGGTTTTGTTATGTGTGACATTTTCTGTTGGTTGGATTTATGTATTTATTTTTTTGACCCATGACTAGGGAAGGTGGCATACATTGGGTCATACGAGTAAATGCTGGTAATTGACCTTTAAATATTTTTTGGAAATTCTTAACAAATTATTTATGGTGAATGGACGTTTTTTTTATAAGGTCCACAAAGTACATACCGTAGATGTACGGTAATGGTGGTGCTTTGGTCAAAAATGGCCAAAATAGTTGATTTACAGACCCATTTTCAAGCGGCTTTCTGGAAATTTCTGAGAATACGGCGGGTCTTAATAGATGCAAATAAGCCCATCCAGCTAGCTGTGACTCCGCCCAGTCAGTCAAGTGATATTTATCATAAGTTGGAAGTAGCGTTGTACCGGTACTAAAAAAGTACTGAATAATTGAAAACGGTACTATACTAGGGTTGTACGGTATACCGGTATCAGTATAGTACCACGATACTAATGAATCTTATTCGGTACTATACCGCCTCTAAAAAGCACCGGTCCAAAATAGTCCAAAAGTGGCCAAAATAGTTGATTTACAGACCCATTTTCAAAGGGGCTTTCTGGAAATTTCTGGGAATAAGGCGGGTCTTATTAGATGCAAAAAAGCCCACCCAGCTAGCCCAGTCAGTTATATGTATCATAAGTTGGAAGTAGGGTTGTAGCGGTACTGACAAAGAACTGATTAATTTGAAATATTGTTAGAATATTTTTAGAATATTGTGTTAATATTTTGTGAATATTTTGTGAATATATTGTGAATATTTTGTGAATAGTTTTTGAATATTTTTTGAATATATTTTTTATTTTATTTTTTTTATGGTGAATGGACATTGTTTTTATAAGGTTCACTAAGTTCAGTGAGCAGGTTGTGTTATGTGTGACATTTTCTATTGGTTGGATTTTTGATTTTTTTTTTTGCACCATGAAATAAAATAAAATAAAATTGACATTTAAAAAATATTTAAAGGTCAATTACCAGCATTTACTCATATGACTCAACGCATGCCATATGAGTAAATCTTGGTTAATGACTTTCAAATATTTTTTTGAAATTCTTAAAAAATGTTTTATGGTGAATGGATGTTTTTTTGTAAGGTCATGGTAATGGTGGTGCTTTGGTATACACCACCTCTAAAAAGCACTGGTCCAAAATAGGCTAAAACATTTCCAAAATAGTTGATTTACGGACCCATTTTTAAGCGGTTTTCTGGAAATTTCTGGGAATAAGGCGGGTTTTATTAGATGCAAATAAGCCCAACCAGCTAGCCCAGTCAGTCATGTGATATGTATCATAAGTTGGAAGTAGGGTTCTACCGGTACTGATAAAGTACTGATTAATTTGAAATATTTTTGTAATATTTTTGTAATATTTAAAATATATATATATATATATTTTTTGAATATTTAAAAAAAAAAAAATTTATTATGTTTTTTTTATGGTGAATGGACACTGTTTCTATAAGGTTCACAATGTTCAGTGAGCAGGTTGAGTTATGTGTGACATTTTCTGTTGGTTGGATTTTGATTTTTTTTTGCACCATGACCAGGGAAGGTGGCATGCATTGGGTCGTATGAGTAAATGCTGGTAATTAACCTTTAAATATTTTTTGGAAATTCTTAAAAAATGTTTTATGGTGAATGGACATTTTTTTATAAGGTCATGGTAATGGTGGTGCTTTGGTCAAACAGCTTTCTGGAAATTTCTGAGAATAAAGCGGGTCTTATTAGATGCAAATAAGCCCATCCAGCTAGCTGTGACTCCGCCCAGTCAGTCATGTGGTATTTATCATAAGTTGGAAGTAGGGTTGTACCAGTACTAATAAAGTACTGATTAATTTTGAAAGGTTAATGACCTTTAAATATGTTTTTGAATATTTTTTATATATTTTTTATATATTTTTTATATATTTTTTATATATTTTTTATATATTTTTTATATATTTTTTGAATATTTTTTAAATATTTTTTACATATTTTTTACGTATTTTTTAAATATTTTTTAAATATTTTTTGAATATTTTTTGAATATTTCTTAAATATTTTTTAAATATTTTTTGAATATTTTTAAAATATTTTTTAAAAAATTGTATTTTTATTTTTTATGGTGAATGGACATTTGGTTTTTTAAGGTTCACAAAGTTCAGTGAGCAGGTTGTGTTATGTGTGACATTTTCTGTTGGTTAGATTTTTATTTATTTTTTTGCTTACTTACTAATAAAAGACAAGCTGTCTTGTATGTTCACTATTTTATTTAAGGACAAACTTGCAATAAGAAACATATGTTAAATGTACCGTAAGACTTTTTGTTAAAATAAAGCCAATAATGCCATTTTTTGTGGTCCCCTTTTATTTAGAAAAGTACCGAAAAGTACTGAAAAGTACCGAAAATTCTAGTTACCGGTACCAAAATTTTGACATCAGGACAACACTATACTATGTTTTGTCCGTCATGATACATGCTTGACGTGCAGTGTGTATCATGATCAACATAAAACGTGACTCACTTGATGGACAGTTTGGTCCAGCTGGTCTGGGACGTTTTTTCCCGGTTTATTTGGGTAAGCACTCCATTTATGTCCAAATAGCTTGGCTCCAAATTCCACATTTGCGGCAAAGATACTGAATTGGTGTGTTATTGTTTTTGAACGAGTTGCAGTGCTCTTACACCACACTTCTTTTTTGTACTTTTTCGAAGTACAAGTGTAAAATCCGTCTTCTAGCTGTCCATAGCGTTTTCTACTCGTATGGATTCTTCCTTCAACACTACGAGCAACGTTTGTCAGTTTTACAATACAACTAAAACTCTTTATACTTACTAAACCGTCCTATGTGTGATGTCTGTATGAGTGTTTTCATGCATATTTGTACGTGCTGTCGTAATGTAATCAAGCTGCCGCCGTTAGCATTAGCTAGTATGCTAACACATTTACGGGTGTCTGCGTTAGTGTTATTAACTTACAATGACATTCTTTTTTGTATCGTTTCAGTTTTGTGAACTCGCCCAAACGTCTCCGTGGAGTTATCGAGTCTGTTTGGCTGATTGCAGAGCTACCTTCCGCAGCTAGTGGGTCCATGACGATGACTTCTGTTTTGTTCGATCGGCCGTTTTACTGCCTAGTTGCAGGCACCATTGGGAAAAGTGAAAGTTAAAGTATCAATGATTGTCACACACACACTAGGTGTGGCGAAATTAATCTCTGCATTTGACCCATCACCCTTGATCACCCCCTGGGAGGTGAGGGGAGCAGTGGGCAGCAGCGGTGGCCCCGCCCAGAAATAATTTTTGGTGATTTAACCCCCAATTCCAACCCTTGATGCTGAGTGCCAAGCAGGGAGGTAATGGGTCCCATTTTTATAGTCTTTGGTATGACTCGGCCAGGGTTTGAACTCATAACCTACCGATCTCAGGGCGGACACTAACCATTAGGCCACTTAGTTAATAAATTTACTAAATATTTATGTCTAAATAACTCATTTGGCAACGTATATATCTGCGGCTTATAGTATTTATTAAAATAACATTTAGTAGGTGCGGCTTATACACCGATGCACTTTATAGTCTGGAAAATACAGGATTCTCCTTGAGAAGTGTCCCATTTTTTTAGGTGAGGTTGTAAATAAGAAATGAGGCATTAGGCAAACATCAGTTAGTAGACACCACTCTCTCTCGTCTGCAAATCCAAAAAAGTGGGACTAAGGACGACGCAGGCTCGACTACTGCAACGCACTTCTTGTCGGGATCGCCAGCGGGAACATTCAGAAGCTGCAATGCATACAGAATGGAGCTGCTAGGATCCTGATGAGAGTGCGGAAATATGACCATATCACACCAATTCTCAAATCTCTTCACTGGCTTCCTGTTCCACTCAGGATTGAGTACAAAGTCTCCCTACTAACCCACCAGTGCCTCCATGGTAATGCCCCCCTCACCCCCAAATCCTCCACACGACACCTCTGTTCCAAACAGGCTAACCTCCTCCAACCTCCGAGGACAATGCTACGAACTATGGGAGACCGGGCTTTCTGCTTCGCCGCTCCCAGTCTGTGGAAACGCTCTCCCTGACCACCTGAGGGCACCACAGACTGTGAAGGCTTAAAAACCCTTCTTTTTAAAAAAAAAAAAAAAAAGCCTTTTTATAGCTATATGCATACTAGTTCTAGCTATTAGGCTGTTCTAGTTTTTATTTTTATTGATCTTTATTATATTTTTATTATTATTATTATTTGTTTTTTTTAATACACTGTAGCACTTTGAGGTTGTTTGCTTTTTACAAATAAGATATGTTATTATATCTTATACGGACGGTATAGCTCGGTTGGTAGAGCGGCCGTGCCAGCAACTTGAGGGTTGCAGGTTCGATCCCCGCTTCCGCCATCCTAGTCACTGCCGTTGTGTCCTTGGGCAAGACACTTTACCCACCTGCTCCCAGTGCCACCCACACTGGTTTAAATGTAACTTAGATATTGGGTTTCACAATGTAAAGCGCTTTGAGTCACTTGAGAAAAAGCGCTATATAAATGTAATTCACTTCACTTATTATTATTATTATTATTATAAAGCATGTTGGAATACAGTGATAAAAACCAAAAAAAACTAAACAAAAACAAAGCTAGCATTGGAAGCGAGAAGGAGGCGACAAAGTGGAGGGAAAGGTGAGAAACAGGCTAACCTCCTCCAACCTCCGAGGACAATGCTACGAACTATGGGAGACCGGGCTTTCTGCTCCGCCGCTCCCAGTCTGTGGAAACGCTCTCCCTGACCACCTGAGGGTACCACAGACTGTGAAGGCTTAAAAACCCTTCTTTTTTTAAATAAAAAAAAAAGCCTTTTTATAGATATATGCATACTAGTTCTAGCTATTAGGCTGTTCTAGTTTTTATTTTTATTTTTTGTAATTATCTTTTTATTATTATTATTATTTGGGGTTTTGTAATACACTGTAGCACTTTGAGGTTGTTTGCTTTTTACAAATAAAATATATTATTATTATTATTATTATTATTATTATTATTATTATTATTATTATTATTATTATTATTATTATTATTATTATTATAAAGCATTTATAATACTGTGATAAAAAAATAAAATAAAATTTTAAAAAAAGCTAGCATTGAAAGCGAGAAGGAGGCGACAAAGTGGAGGGAAAGGTGAGAAACAGGCTAACCTCCTCCAACCTCCGAGGACAATGCTACGATCTATGGGAGACCGGGCTTTCTGCTTCGCCGCTCCCAGTCTGTGGAAACGCTCTCCCTGACCACCTGAGGGCACCACAGACTGTGAAGGCTTAAAAACCCTTCTTTAAAAAAAAAACTTTTTATAGGTATATGCATACTAGTTCTAGCTATTAGGCTGTTCTAGTTTTTATTTTTATTTATCTTTATTATCTTTTTATTATTATTATTATTATTTGGGTTTTTTTAATACACTGTAGCACTTTGAGGTTGTTTGCTTTTTACAAATAAAATATACTATCATTATTATTATTATTATTATTATTATAAAGCATGTTGGAATACTGTGATAAAAAAAACCAAAAAAACAAAAAAAACAAAGCTAGCATTGAAAGCAAGAAGGAGGTGACAAAGTGGAGGGAAAGGTGAGAAACAGGCAAACCTCCTCCAACCTCCGAGGACAATGCTACGAACTATGGGAGACCGGGCTTTCTGCTTCGCCGCTCCCAGTCTGTGGAAACGCTCTCCCTGACCACCTGAGGGCACCACAGACTGTGAAGGCTTAAAAACCCTTCTTTAAAAAAAAAAAAAAAAAGCCTTTTTATAGATATATGCATACTAGTTCTAGCTATTAGGCTGTTCTAGTTTTTATTTTTATTTATCTTTATTATCTTTTCATTACTATTATTATTTGTGTTTTTTTTAATACACTGTAGCACTTTGAGGTTGTTTGCTTTTTACAAATAAAATATATTATTATTATTATTATTAAGCATGTTGGAATACTGTGATAAAAAAAAACAAAAAAACAAAAAAAACAAAGCTAGCATTGAAAGCAAGAAGGAGGCGACAAAGTGAAGGGAAAGGTGAGAAACAGGCTAACCTCCTCCAACCTCCGAGGACAATGCTACGAACTATGGGAGACCGGGCTTTCTGCTTCGCCGCTCCCAGTCTGTGGAAACGCTCTCCCTGACCACCTGAGGGCACCACAGACTGTGAAGGCTTAAAAACCCCTCTTTTTTTAAAAAAAAAAAAGCCTTTTTATAGATATATGCATACTAGTTCTAGCTATTAGGCTGTTCTAGTTTTTATTTTTATTTATCTGTATTATCTTTTCATTACTATTATTATTTGTGGTTTTTTTAATACACTGTAGCACTTTGAGGTTGTTTGCTTTTTACAAATAAAATATATTATTATCATTATTATAAAGCATGTTGGAATACTGTGATAAAAAAAAACAAAAAAACAAAAAAAAACAAAGCTAGCATTGAAAGCAAGAAGGAGGCGACAAAGTGGAGGGAAAGGTGAGAAACAGGCAAACCTCCTCCAACCTCCGAGGACAATGCTACGAACTATGGGAGACCGGGCTTTCTGCTTCGCCGCTCCCAGTCTGTGGAAACGCTCTCCCTGACCACCTGAGGGCACCACAGACTGTGAAGGCTTAAAAACCCTTCTTTTAAAAAAAAACTTTTTATAGATATATGCATACTAGTTCTAGCTATTAGGCTGTTCTAGTTTTTATTTTTGTTGATCTTTATTATATTTTATTATTATTATTATTGGGTTTTTTTAATACACTGTAGCACTTTGAGGTTGTTTGCTTTTTACAAATAAAATATACTATTATTATTATTATTATTATTATTATTATAAAGCATGTTGGAATACAGTGATAAAAAAAAACAAAAAAACAAAAAAAAACAAAGCTAGCATTGAAAGCAAGAAGGAGGCGACAAAGTGGAGGGAAAGGTGAGAAACAGGCTAACCTCCTCCAACCTCCGAGGACAATGCTACGAACTATGGGAGACCGGGTTTTCTGCTTCGCCGCTCCCAGTCTGCGGAAACACTCTCCCTGACCACCTGAGGGTACCACAGACTGTGAAGGCTTGAAAACCCTTCTTTTAAAAAAAGCCTTTTTATGGATATATGCATACTAGTTCAAGCTATTAGGCTGTTCTAGTTTTTATTTTATTTATCTTTATTATGTTTTCATTACTATTATTATTTGTGTTTTTTTTAATACACTGTAGCACTTTGAGGTTGTTTGCTCAATGTAAAGTGTTATTTTACAAATAAAATATATTATTATTATTATTATTATTATTATTATAAAGCATGTTGGAATACAGTGATAAAAAAAAAAAAAGCTAGCATTGAAAGCGAGAAGGAGGCGACAAAGTGGAGGGAAAGGTGAGAAGATGCTTCTGTATGTTGAACCCTTGTTGTGCATTAGGCTGCCAGGCAGCGGGGTGATGAAATAAATAAATAAATAAATAAATAAGTGGGCTCTGGTCTGCGCGGCGCGGTGCTGTGCTGCTCTGTGGTGCCTGGTTGCCCATGAATATTCCATGAGGCTGTGAGTGGGGAAGTGTGCTGCCTGGAACATCTGGTCCGGTCCACAGGGACCCTTGTGGCGAGAAAGCTGCAACTTCAGGAGGAAAAAAAAGGGGGAAAAAAGCAGGGAAATAAGGGGGAGGGGGGGGGGGGATGCCAATAAAACGAGGTGGGGAAAACAACAGCAATCAGCAAACCTGCATCATATGCTTGATTTGTTTTGCTAATTTGATTTTTAAGGCCCCTTGCTTGTACAAAACGAGCTCCATGACTGCAAAGTAGATCCTTTTCAGAGTTCGATCCTATATATATATATATATATCATTTTCTTTTTGCACACATTTGCATTAACATTGGTAAGGTCCATTATGGAGGGGATGTTGTCATTGTGTTGGCACCGCGAGTTGTTGTCCACCTCCCTATGACGACAGCACGCATTCAGCCATGTTTATTCAAAGGCATGTGAGGAAGCGAGGTTACGGAAGTGTCATCGCGCAAGAATGAAGCCCGGGGGCTGCACAATCGACTGTGGCCTTGCCACGCCGCGCGTCGAGGAGACTGCGCTAAGAAGAAAGAGCCAAGCTATCACCGGCGGCTTTGACGCGGATAATGTTTGCCTTTGTCGCGCAACAAAAAGTCTCTTTGTCTTAAAGGTGGAACTGCACTTTTTGGGGGGGGAATTTTGCTTATCCATCCATCCATTTTCTACCGCTTATTCCCTTCGGGGTCGCGGGGGGCGCTGGAGCCTATCTCAGCTACAATCGGGCGGAAGGTGTTACATGGCCTTTCCTTTTAAAAACACTCAGTAGACGTTTGGGAACTGAGGAGACACATTTTTGAAGCTTCTCAGGTGGAATTCTTTCCCATTCTTGCTTGATGTACAGCTTAAGTTGTTCAACAGTCCGGGGGTCTCCATTGTGGTATTTTAGGCTTCATAATGCTCCACACATTTTCAATGGGAGACAGGTCTGGACTACAGGCAGGCCAGTCTAGTACCCGCACTCTTTTACTATGAAGCCACGTTGATGTAACACATGGCTTGGCATTGTCTTGCTGAAATAAGCAGGGGCGTCCATGGTAACGTTGCTTGGATGGTAACATATGTTGCTCCAAAACCTGTATGTACCTTTCAGCATTAATGGCGCCTTCTCAGATGTGTAAGTTACCCATGTCTTGGGCACTAATACACCCCCATACCATCACAGATGCTGGCTTTTCAACTTTGCACCTATAACAATCCGGATGGTTCTTTTCCTCTTTGGTCCGGAGGACACGACGTCCACAGTTTCCAAAAACAATTTGAAATGTGGACTCGTCAGACCACAGAACACTTTTCCACTTTGTATCAGTCCATCTTAGATGAGCTCAGGCCCAGCGAAGCCGACGGCGTTTCTGGGTGTTGTTGATAAACGGTTTTCGCCTTGCATAGGAGAGTTTTAACTTGCACTTACAGATGTAGCGACCAACTGTAGTTACTGACAGTGGGTTTCTGAAGTGTTCCTGAGCGCATGTGGTGATATCGTTTACACACTGATGTCGCTTGTTGATGCAGTACAGCCTGAGGGATGGAAGGTCACGGGCTTAGCTGCTTACGTGCAGTGATTTCTCCAGATTCTCTGAACCCTTTGATGATATTACGGAGCGTAGATGGTGAAATCCCTAAATTCCTTGCAATAGCTGGTTGAGAAAGGTTTTTCTTAAACTGTTCAACAATTTGCTCACACATTTGTTCACAAAGTGGTGACCCTCGCCCCATCCTGGTTTGTGAATGACTGAGCATTTCATGGAATCTACTTTTATACCCAATCATGGCACCCACCTGTTCCCAATTAGCCTGTTCACCTGTGGGATGTTCCAAATAAGTGTTTGATGAGCATTCCTCAACTTTATCAGTATTTATTGCCACCTTTCCCAACTTCTTTGTCACGTGTTGCTGGCATCAAATTCTAAAGTTAATGATTATTTGCAAAAAAAAAAAAATGTTTATCAGTTTGAACATCAAATATGTGTTTCTGGGTGTTGTTGATAAACGGTTTTCGCCCTGCATAGGAGAGTTTTAACTTGCACTTACAGATGTAGCGACCAACTGTAGTTACTGACAGTGGGTTTCTGAAGTGCTGATATCAAGTCGGGATCAATTCATGGTAAATGAATATAATATGCATATGTTCATATGTATTTAAAGGCCTACTGAAATGAATTTTTTTTATTTAAACGGGGATAGCAGATCTATTCTATGTGTCATACTTGATCATTTCGCGATATTGCCATATTTTTGCTGAAAGGATTTAGTATAGAACAACGACGATAAAGATTGCAACTTTTGGTATCTGATAAAAAAAAGGCTTGCACCTACCGGAAGTAGCGTGACGTAGTCAGTTGAACATATACGCAAAGTTCCCTATTGTTTACAATGATGGCCGCATGAAGTGAGAGAGATTCGGACCGAGAAAGCGACAATTTCCCCATTAATTTGAGCGAGGATGAAAGATTTGTGGATGAGTAAAGTGCAAGTGAAGGACTAGTGGGGAGTTGAAGCTATTCAGATAGGTAAGATGCTGTGAGAGCCGGGGGTGACCTGATATTCAGCTGGGAATGACTACAACAGTAAATAAACACAAGACATATATATACTCTATTAGCCACAACACAACCAGGCTTATATTTAACATGCCACAAATTAATCCTGCATAAAAACACCTGCGTGTTTGTTATGCTAGCTCCTAGCTCCTCTGCTAGCTCCTAGCTCCATAGAACACGCCAATACAATTCAAACACCTGATCAACACACACAATCACTCAGCCCAAAAGACCGTTCACCTAACCCAAGGTTCATAAAGCTTATATATTTTTAAAAAGTTACGTACATACGCAAAAAAAAGTTGCGCACATACGGTCAAGTGATCAAATGTTTAGAAGCCAAAGCTGCATACTCACCGTAGCACGTCTGCGTCTTTGTCATCCAAATCAAAGTAATCCTGGTAAGAGTCTGTGTTGTCCCAGTTCTCTACAGGCGTCTGTGTATCGAAGTCAAAAGTCCTCCTGGTTAGAGTCTCTGTTATCCGAGTTCTTCCATCTTGACTGCATCTTCCGGGAATGTAAACAAAGAAGCGCCGGCTGTGTACTGTTGTTGCTGACTACGTTCGAAAAATACGTCCATTTCGCACCGACAACTTTCTTCTTTGCTTGCTCAGCTTCCTTCTCCATAATGCAATGAACATGATTGCAACAGATTCACGAACACAGATGTCCAGAATACTGTGGAATTATGAAATGAAAACAGAGCTTTTTCGTATTGGCTTCAATGTGGAAGGCATACCCGTGTTCGCCGGTCTACGTCACGCGCATACGTCATCCTCAGAGGCGTTTTGAACCGGAAGTTTAGCGGCAAATTTAAAATGTCACTTTATAAGTTAACCCGGCCGTATTGGCATGTGTTATAATGTTAAGATTTCATCATTGATATATAAACTATCAGACTGCGTGGTCGGTAGTAGTGGGTTTCAGTAGGCCTTTAAAGACATTTACATGTGTGGAAAAAATGCTGGGGAAAATATACAAAAATACCAATCGACATATTTCTATCAGAAATGTAAAAAAAAAAAAAATCGACAAATCATTTTTTCAGCATTTTTATTTTTGAGCTGATGAGTTATTGCAGGTGTTCTGCCACCAACAGATCACAGCGGGGTCACTTTTACAACGTATGATATCATTTACGAGGAAGTAAATGAGTGTCTCCATGGTGACAGTCGGCAGTACACGCAAAATCATTGTTTAAATATGGCGGTTTGCATTTGTTTGTTTTTTTTATTTATAGTGTTAAATATAACAAAAACATGTATAATCCTTTTGTTTAAAAATAATAATAAACTGCTTTAATTTCCCTTTCTTCTCTCAGCAAAAGATAATTGAAAACAAATTTTCCGTGGCGTAGACGGAGGTTTGAATGGAATAATCACGCTCCCTCCGATAAAATACCTCAAGGTCGGCCCACTTTAGAAAAAGCCTGCGACGTCCGTATTTTAAAGACAACGACTCCTTATTTTTGTTTTGTTTGGCAAGGTTAGTTATGGAACCTGGCGGAGAACATCTCCGCGGGGAGTAACGTGTAGAGAGGGGAAATATGGCAGGATAAAACATCATCACTTTGTCTGACTATGCTGTGAGATTCAACCCAAGTCTTTTCTTTGAAATTGCAGCTTTTTTAATTCTCTGAATTTAATAAGTTAAGAGGAGGTTGAGGTGGGCGGGGTTGGGGGTAGCGGGCAGTGTATATTGTAGCGTCCCGGAAGAGTTAGTGCTGCAAGGGGTTCTGGGTATTTGTTCTGTTGTGTTTATGTTGTGTTACGGTGCGGATGTTCTCCCCAAATGTGTTTGTCGTTATTGTTTGGTGTGGGTTCACAGTGCGGAGCATATTTGTAACAGTGTTAAAGTTGTTTATACGGCTACCCTCGGTGTGACCTGTATGGCTGTTGACCAAGTATGCGTGACATTCATTTGTGTGTGCGAAAAGCCGTAGATATTATGTGATTGGGCCGGCATGCAAAGGCAGTGCCTTTAACGCACGCCCCCAATATTGTTGTCTGGGTGGAAATCGGGAGAAATTCGGGAGAATGGTTGCCCCGGGAGGGGGCACTGAAATTCGGGAGTCTCCCAGGAAAATCGGGAGGGTTGGGAGGCGCAACTGCTCTGTACTTCTCCCTACGTACGTGTACACAGCGGCGTTTTAAAAAGTCATACATTTTACTTTTTGAAACCGATACCGATAATTTCCGATATTACATTTTAAAGCATTTATCGGCCGATAATATCGGCAGTCCGATATTATCGGACATCTCTAGTAAATATGTTTAATGATGTATAAACACTATTGTTTAGAGTCATTCTTACTGTCAACATGTTGAATCCTAAGTATAAAACATAACACTAATTGTTACTAATCACCTTGTCAATGCGAAGCTACACAACAGCTGAGCACACAACAGCACGCAAGCTAGGCATACCTAATACGTGTCCCTAATTCAACCTAAACATGAATATATGTCAATATAAACATGCACTGTATAATTACAATTACTACTACCGTAATTTCCGGATCATAAGGCGCACTGCAGATGAGCGGGTCTAGTCAGGTCTATTTTCATACAAAAGGCGCACCGGATTATAGGGCGCATTAAAGGGCTCATATTATTACAAACCCCGTTTCCATATGAGTTGGGAAATGGTGTTAGATGTAAATATAAACGGAATACAATGATTTGCAAATCATTTTCAACCCATATTCAGTTGAATATGCTACAAAGACAACATATTTGATGTTCAAACTGATAAACTTTTTTTTTTGTTGCAAATAATCATTAACTTTAGAATTTGATGCCAGCAACACGTGACAAAGAAGTTGGGAAAGGTGGCAACAAATACTGATAAAGTTGAGGAATGCTCATCAAACACTTATTTGGAACATCCCACAGGTGAACAGGCAAATTGGGAACAGGTGGGTGCCATGATTGGGTAGCAAATTGTTGAACAGTTTAATAAAAACCTTTCTCAACCAGCTATTGCAAGGAATTTAGGGATTTCACCATCTACGCTCCGTAATATCATCAAAGGGTTCAGAGAATCTGGAGAAATCACTGCACGTAAGCAGCTAAGCCCGTGACCTTCGATCCCTCAGGCTGTACTGCATCAACAAGCCACATCAGTGTGTGAAGGATATCACCACATGGGCTCAGGAACACTTCAGAAACCCACTGTCGGTAACTACAGTTGGTCGCTACATCTGTAAGTGCAAGTTAAAACTCTCCTATGCGAGGCGAAAACCGTTTATCAACAACACCCAGAAAGGCCGTCGGCTTCGCTGGGCCTGAGCTCATCTAAGATGGACTGATACAAAGTGGAAAAGTGTTCATATGGAAACGGGGTTTGTATTTTCATCTCTTATGTGTGACTGCCATCATATTGCAGTCTACACGTATATTTTATGTGTGAGTGCCATCTGCTGGTCACACTTGTCATTTCACCACGTACCAAATAAAATTGCTTCGAGGTCGGTAAGCACATCCAAAATTATTAGGCGCACCGGGTTATAAGGCGCACTGACGAGTTTTGAGAAAATGAAAGGATTTTAAGTGCGCCTCATAGTCCGAAAAACTCAATAACGGAGCAGCATCTCCTCCTCCGTCGGAAATGTGTCCCGTGAAAAACCGTCCGACCGGAACTCTCTAATAACTAAAGTTACTTTGGTGAATAATGTAAACTCACTATACCGGTATGTTTTAACGCTTTCATGGCGAGTTTACTGACAGATATAAGTAAGAACTTTACTTTATATTAGAATAGAGAAAAAGAAGAAGCTTATCGACTACGGTGTTGACACGGACTACAAAGATGGACTTGCGCAATTTTTCAGGATTTATGCAGATCCCAAATACAGATCAGCAGGTACCAGAAGGTAATAATATTTGCGTTTGCATAATATTGCGTAACAAAACGCCAGATAATATTTCTTTCCTTATACACACACCGTAATAATACTCGTATGTTGAATCACAGTACAATCCATCAAGCGGTGTGGCTTCATAGCTTACCAAAGTCGTACTAAAACAATTTTATACATTTTTGAGCGCTGTGTGTAATGTTCTATATTTTCAATGGAACATATAAAATGTTGGTGTTGTTTACCTGAGTCATATTGCAGTCTACACGTATCTCTTATGTGTGACAGCCATCATATTGCAGTCTACACGTATCTCTTATGTGTGACTGCCTTCATAGTGCAGTCTGCATGTATCTCTTATGTGTGACTGCCATCATATTGCAGTCTACACGTATCTCTTATGTGTGACTGCCATCTACTGGTCACAATTATCATGTCACAATTTACCAAATAAAATAGCTTCGAGGTCGGTAAGCACATCCCAAATTATTACATACATTAGACGCACCGGATTATAAGGCACACTGTCGAGTTTTGAGAAAATGAAAGGATTTTAAGAGCGCCTTATAGTCCGAAAAAATCAAAAACTGAGCAGCATCTCCTTCTCCGCCGGAAATGTGTCCCGTGAAAAACCGTCCGACCGGAATTCTCTAGTAACTAAAGCTCTTTGGGCGAATAATGTAAACTCACTACACCGGTATGTTTTAGAGCTAACATGGCGAGTTTACTGACAGATATAAGTAAGAACTTTACACTACTTTATATTAGAAATAGCAACAGCGGAGGATGAATGTCCCATAACAAGAAGATAGAGAAAAAGAAGAAGCTACTACGGCGTAGGCACGGACTACAAAGGCGGACTCGCGCAATTTTTCAGGAGTTATGCAGATCCCAAATACAGATCAGCAGGTACCAGAAGGTAAGAAAAGTTGCTTTTACATAATATTGCGAAACAAAATGCCAGATATGTCTTACCTAATACATACACCATAATAATACTCGTATGTTGAAGCACATCAAGCGGTGCGGCTTCATAGCTTACCAAAGTCGTACTAAAACATTTTGATAGATTTTTGAGCGCCGTGTGTAATGTTCTATATTTTCAATGGAACATATAAAATGTTGGTGTTGTTTACCTGCGTCATATTGCAGTCTACACGTATCTCTTATGTGTGACTGCCATCATATTGCAGTCTACATGTATCTCTTATGTGTGACTGCCATCTACTGGTCACAATTATCATGTCACCATGTACCAAATAAAATAGCTTCGAGGTCTGTAAGAACAACCAAAATGATTCCGTACATTAGGCGCACCGGGTTATAAGGCACACTGTCGAGTTTTGAGAAAATGAAAGGATTTTAAGTGCGCCTTATAGTCGGAAAAATACATAACGGAGCATCTCCTTTTCCGCCGGAAATGTGTCCCGTGAAAAACCGTCCGACCGGAACCCTCTAATAACTAAAGTTCCTTGGGTGAATAATGTAAACTCACTACACCGGTATGTTTTAGCGCTTTCATGGCGAGTTTACTGACAGATATAAGTAAGAACTTCACACTACTTTATATTAGAAATGTCCCATAACAAGAAGATAGAGAAAAAGAAGAAGCTTATCGACTACAGTGTCGTCACAGACTCGCACAATTTTTCAGGATTTATGCAGATCCCAAATACAGATCAGCAGGTACCAGAAGGTAAGAATAGTTGCTTTTGCATAATATTGCGAAACAAAACGCCAGATAATATGTCTTACCTTATACACACACAGTAGCACAGTACAATCCATCAAGCGGTGCGGCTTCACAGCTTACCAATACCGTACTAAAACATTTTGATAGATTTTTGAGCGCCATGTGTAATGTTCTACAATATATTTTCAATGGAACATACAAAATGTTGGTGTTGTTTACTTGAGTCATATTGCCATCATATTGCAGTCTACATGTATCTCTTATGTGTGACTGCCATCTACTTGTCACACTAATCATTTCACCATGCACCAAATAAGATAGCTTCGAGGTTGTTAAGCACAACCAAAAGTATTCCGTACATTAGGCGCACTGTCGAGTTTTGAGAAAACAAAAGTATTTTAAGTGCGCCTTATAGTCCGAAAAATACGGTGCTACTACTGCTAAATACATCGGAAGTTACTCACAAGTTACTCAATACTTGAGTAGTTTTTTTCACGGAATACTTACTCAAGTCATTTTGATGAAGACTTGTTACTTTTACTTGAAGCAACGGTACTTTTTGGGTACTTTACCAGAAATGACTTGCAAGAACAAAATCAAAGTTTGTTTACACAATTATTCAAGGCACTTCTGATAGCAGCAGTGGGGAGAAAAAACTGCTTAAGATAAAAAAATATATAGTTTTCATCAGATAACAAATACTTTCACATCTAAAGCTGTAGTTTACCAAATGTTCTATTCACTGTTAGGTGGGAGGAGGTCAACCTGTCATTTTGTCTTTTAGGTACAACGTGTGTTCCCCTCCTTGATAATCCGCCTGTTTTTAGGAGTGTGTCATATAGCAACTGGAGTCCAGAGCTGGGAGCACCGGCGGACGAGGGTCAGGGTGTCCTGTCCTGGATTCTGGATCGCGGAGATCCTCTCGTTAGGCACAAGCAACCCAGTGATGATTGGCCTTCACCACCATGCACCTGAGCTCTGCTCAGCCGTCATCCTCGCTTGATATCAACACTGCTGTTTGGTCATCGAGGTCTGCATGTTGTAATACACACCGCATCATAACATGACATATATATATATATATATATATATATATATATATATATATATATATATATATATATATATATATATATATATATATATATATATATATATATATATATATATATATATATATATATATATATATATATATATAGAGGACAAATTTCACCACATCTAGTGTGTGTGTGACAATCATTGGTATCTTTAATCTTTAATATATATATATATATATATATATATATATATATATATATATATATATATATATATATATATATATATATATATATATATATATATATATATATATATATATATATATATATATATGTATATATATATATATATATATATATGTCTTAATTAGATTATCCAAAAAATAGTGCTCGATACCGTGGTAGAGCGTAATATGTATGTGTGGGAAAAAATCACAAGACTATTTCATCTCTACAGGCCTGTTTCATGAGGGGTTTCCTCAATCCTCAGGAGATTTTCTCTTCACTAGATGTGGTGAAATGTGTCCTCTATATATATATATATATATATATATATATATATATATATATATATATATATATATATATATATATATATATATATATATATATATATATATATATATATATATATATATATATATATATATATAGAGGATAAATTTCACCACATCTAGTGTGTGTGTGACAATCATTGGTATCTTTAATCTTTAATATATATATATATATATATATATATATATATATATATATATATATATATATATATATATATATATATATATATATATATATATATATATATATATATATATATATATATATATATATATATATATGTCTTAATTAGATTATCCAAAAAATAGTGCTCGATACCGTGGTAGAGCGTAATATGTATGTGTATGTATGAGGGGTTTCCTCAATCCTCAGGAGATTTTCTCCTGAGGATTGAGGAAACCCCTCATGAAACAGGCCTGTAGAGATGAAATAGTCTTGTGATTTTTTTCCCACACATACACATACACATATATATATATATATATATATATATATATATATATATATATATATATATATATATATATATATATATATATATATCCGCACCTGCCTTGACTCACATATGAACTCTCAGTTTCCGTTCTAATTCATCCCAAAGGTGTTCTATCGGGTTCAGGTCAGGACCCCATCCTTGTTTGTGAATGACTGAGCATTTCATGGAAGCTGCTGTTATACCCAATCATGGCACCCACCTGTTCCCAGTTAGCCTGTTCACCTGTGGGATGTTCCAAGTAAGGGTTTGATGAGCATTCCTCAACTTTCTCAGTCTTTTTTGCCACTTGTGCCATCTTTTTTTGAAACACGTTGCAGGCATCAAATTCCAAGGGAGCTAATAGTTGCAAAAAATAACAACGTTTTCCAGTTCGAACGTTAAGTATCTTGTCTTTGCAGTCTATTCAACTGAATATAGGTTGAAAAGGATTAGCAAATCGTTGGATTTTGTGTTTATTTACGACCAGTTTTGGGTTTTGTACATAACAAAGAGTTGATGTAAAATAATCGCATGTTTCCATTGACGGTCATCAATACATACGTATGTCTTAATACATCAAATGATGTCATGTGATGTCTCGCTCGTACTTTGAGTCGACCAAAGCCGTTTTGGACTTTCCTGCACTGACTACAATTCCAGCGAGTTGCGCGTTGCCACGAGACAATAACTGACCATGACACTCTGGCGCGTCTTGCTCCATTCAAATGAAAAGCAATTACGCTCTTTTCATTGCCGTCTCCGAGCCGCCATCGCTCTGACACGTGTGTGCAAAGAGCCCCCAGCAGCAGCGCGACCCCAACTGGAGTATGAAAGGAGCTGGTGTGTGCCGTCAATTCAAGGATGAAAAACAAAACAAAAGACGCAATTCATGCAGCGCTGCGTTTTATGTGATGAGGTTTTTTGAACGTGACATGAACATGCAGGTTATTACTGAAGCTTTTTTTTTTTTTTTTTTTTTTTTCACAAATTCTGTTAACTTCACTATTACACATTTTTTTATTATTTTTTTTGACCTCATTAGAAAGTTGGTAACCTACAGGAAGTGAACAGACTATCAGTAACTGCTGACACGTAAACAAAGGTATACTATTGAATAAGTTGTGCTTCTTCTTACTCCTTTTCAGACCAGTTTCTATTTTATTTCAAAAAGGTCTTTTAGAGCATTTTTACATGGCCTTTTTTTTTTTTTTTTTAGCTTCTTTTTTAGTTCTCATTTCTCTGGAAAGTGGAGTGCATTACAAATAAAATGTATTATTAATATTATCATCATTATTGACATTATTATTATCATTACTAGTATTAGTATTAGTATTTGTTATTATGTTAAGCATGTTTGAAAGAAACTAAACTATTGGACCATAGAGCAGAGCTGGACAAATATTTTGACCCAGGGGCCACATTGAGAGAAAAAAAATGTGTCTGAGGGGCCAATGTGTATGTGTGCATAAATTATATATACACATTTAGCTGTAACAATCTGTTTTGCAGTATGTGTGTTTGTTTTTCACAATGTCCGATAGAGTTCTAAAAAAATGTATTTTACTGGCATGCTTTTATTTTGAAGGTATGACTTTACCGGCTACGTCACAGGGGTCAAACTCTTAACCCGGGGGCCAGAACTGGCCCGCCACGTCATTTTGCGTGGCCTGTGAAAGCACTGACACTGATGCTTTTATTTTGAAGGAATGACTTTATCACAAGGGTCAAGATCTGGCTTGCCACATCATTTTATGTGGCCTGTAAAAGTACTGACATTTTTAATGTTATTGTTATTTTACTAGCATGCTTTTATTTTGAAGGCGTGACTTTACAGGCTACATTGGAGGTGTCAAACTCTTAGCCCGGAAGCCAAAACTGGCCCGCCACTTCTTTTTATGTGGCCTGTGGAAGCACTGACATTTTTAATTACCATGTTATTTTATTGGCATGCTTTTATTTTGAAGACATGACTTTATAAGTTACATTACATGGGTCAAGATTTGGCCCTCCACACATAGGTGGATTAATGACCGGGCCTACCGGGCCCAGGCCCAGGGGGCCAGAGGCCCCAAGGGGCCAGGCCAACTTGGCCCCGCGGCCGCGACCCAAGCAAAACTACTTTTGCAAAAATAATAATCTTAAGCCCCAAGGGGCCAGGCCAACTTGGCCCCGCGGACATGATCCATAGAGGGTAAGAGGCCCCAAGGGGCCAGGTCAACTTGGCCCCGCGGCCGCGACCCACAGAGGGCCAGAGGCCCCAAGGGGCCAGGCCAACATGGCCCCGCGGCCATGATCCATAGACGGTCAGAGGCCCCAAGGGGCCAGGCCAACTTGGCCCCGCGGCCACGATCCATAGAGGGTCAGAGGCCCCAGGGGGCCAGGTCAACTTGGCCCCGCGGCCACGATCCATAGACGGTCAGAGGCCCCAAGGGGCCAGGCCAACTTGGCCCCGCGGCCACGACCCACAGAAGGCCAGAGGCCCCAAAGGGCCAGGCCAACTTGGCCCCGCGGCCGCGAGCCACAGAAGGCCAGAGGCCCCAAGGGGCCAGGTCAACTTGGCCCCGCGGCCACGATCCATAGAGGGTAAGAGGCCCCAAGGGGCCAGGTCAACTTGGCCCCGCGGCCGCGACCCACAGAGGGCCTGAGGTCCTAAGGGGTCAGGCCAACTTGGCCCCGCGGCCATGATCCATAGAGGGCCAGAGGCCCCGAGGGGTCAGGCCAACTTGGCCCCGATCCATAGAGGGTCAGAGGCCCCAAGGGGCCAGGCCAACTTGGCCCCGCGGCCACGACCCACAGAGGCCCCAAGGGGCCAGGCAAAATTGGCCCCGCGGCCATGATCCACAGAGGGCCAGAGGCTCTCAATCATTATTATCAAAGCTAATTCTCAAATTGGATGGATCACACAACCTCACTCACATATTCTTTATCAATTATTAAAGGTTGTTTCTGAATTTTGATCACAGAACTTAATGCAAATATTCTTGATTGATTGACAAAGCTCATTCTCAAATTTTGATTACACAACCTTACTCTGACAAATTATCATTATCAAAAAGCTCTATCTCGAATTTGGATCACAGAATCTCACTCAAGTATTCTTAGCTGTGCCCCTCCCCCATCAAGTCTTTCATAAACCGGTCTGTTCTTTTAGAATCTCCTCATTTGGTATTTTGAACTCGTGAGAGACTGCTCAAAATTTGGTTTCCTTTCCCTCAGTTCAGACTCAGAGATAATTTGAAATCATTCAACAAGAAGTTTAACGCGCGCACACACACACACACACACACTTGAGTTGAGCATTACTTGGAAATTCTTATATTTTCCATTTTGCTGTTATTATCAGCATCTTCCCATTTTGTCCTTTTCTTTCGAGAAAGTTTACAGTCTGACATTTGTCACTGCTGTCAGTTAATAACTTTTTGGTCTTTGACCCATTTTGTCATTTTCTCGATTCGATCGTCACTGACCACTCTCTCCTGTCTGGCAGACATCGTTGCTGCCATCATAGCTAGCAAGCTGCCTGCAGCGGGTCATCCCTATGTTCCCCGTCCCTATGTTACCCGGGTCCTATGTTCCCCTCTACCGGGGAACTAAGGACCCTTTTTAAAAAAAAGGGTTCTATGTTCCCCGCTGCGGGGAACGTACAACACTTTTTCCAGAAAAGGGTTCTATGTTCCCCGCTGCTTCCAATGCGCGACTAAGTAAGACGCACGCAGACACGCATGACAGAGACGCGTTTAAGTTGTCGAAGGAAGGAAGTTCGCGTTTGAGTTGCTCTATCTGCTGCCGCACGCCCTGTGACAGGTTAGGTTTAGGGATGGTTTTGGTCAGGGCACAATTTCGCCAAAAAAGTGCTCCACAACGCCCTGTGACAGGTTAGGTTTAGGGATAATTTTGGTCAGGGCACAATTTCGCCAAAAAAAAGTGCTCCACAACGCCCTGTGACAGGTTAGGTTTAGGGATGGTTTTGGTCAGGGCACAATTTCGCAATTTCGCCAGATACAATGCAGGGAACATAGGACCCTTTTTTAGAAAAAGGGTCCTAAGTTCCCCGGTCGCATACAAAGACCCAGGAACAACCGGGGAACATAGGACCCGGGGAACATAGGACCCGGGGAACATAGGCACGCTCCCGCCTGCAGATAGCAACATTTTGGTGTCCTTTGGGAAAATATTTAGAAAGAAGACAAAAGTACACACAGTTGTACAACTATTATCTTTATGATCTTTTTTTTGTTAGTTTCTCTGTTACTGTGTGTGGCCAATTAAGCGACTTTTGGCCATACCTGGCTGGTGACATTTAGCGACTTTCTGGTTGATGTTAAGATTAATAATAGCAACAGTTCTCTTCATCTTAATGCAATTTATTGTGTCTGTCTCTCCACATTTTGCCATTAGGTACTTTGAGCTCTTGTTGGTCAGTCACTCTAAGGTACATTGTTGCTGCCATCATAGCTAGCAAGCTGCCTGCAGATAGCGACATTTTGGTGTCCTTTGAGAAATATTAAGAAAGAAGACAAAAGTACAAGACATTGTACGATTACTATCTTTTTAAAATTATTTGTTTCACTGTGTGATTGACCGACTTTGCCGCTAGATTTCGCGTCTTTTGGCCATACCTGGCTAGCGACTAAAAACATCATTTAGCGACTTTTTGGTTGTGAAGATAAGTGGTAAAAGCAGATCTTCCTGTTGGTCTTCCCACATTTTGCCATTTGGTACTTTGCACTCTTCTTGGTCACTCCAAGGCATTTGTCCCTGCCTTCAGCTAGTCACTTGGCTCTTTTGGAATATATTTCACTGTAATTGGCTCTCTCTCTCTCTTTCTCCTCAGTACAAATCAGCCTGTTCCCTTGCCATTCATCACTGACCACTCTGCTCTCCTGTCTGTCAGACATTATTGCTGCTTGCAGATAGCTTGGGGTCCTTAGAGAAAATATCAGAAGAGAAAAGTACACAATTATCTTAATTATCTTTTTTATTCAGTCAGTCCTTCAGTGAGTCCCAGTGTGTTGGCGATTAAGCAACGTTGGCATTCAATTAGCGACTTTTGGCCATACATGGCTGGCGACTCAAAAAACTAGAAAAAAAGTACAAAAAGTTGTACAATTAATATCTTTATTATCCTTAATTCCCCTGAATCCTAGAGTGTGTTGCAATTAAGCAACTTTGCTGCTAGGTTTAGCGACTCTTGTTTTGGGCATACCTGGCTAGCGACTACAAACATTATTCAGCAACTTTTTGGCTGTTAAGATTAACGTTAATAAATTAAATCCTAATACAATTTATTGTGTTGGTCTCGCCATCTTGCTATTAGGTACTTTGAATTCTTGTTGGTCTCTGCTAAGGTATCTGGCTGTTGTCTTTGCCTTCAGTTAGTCACTTGGCTCTGGAATATATTTAACTGTACTTGGCTCTCTCTTTCTCCTCAGTACAAATCAGTCTGTTCCCTTGCCATTTAGACATTTTCTTGATTGGATCATCACTGACCACTCTGCTCTCCTGCTGTCTATCAGACATTGTTGCTCCCATCATAGCTAGCAAGCTGCCTTGGTGTCCTTTGTGAAAATATTTAGATAGAAGACTAAAGTGCACAAAGGTGTACAATTATTATCTTTTCAAAATATTTGTTTCACTGTCAGTGTGATTGACCGACTTTGCCGCTAGATTTCGCGTCTTTTGGCCATACCTGGCTAGCGACTGAAAACATCATTTAGCAACTTTTTGGTTGTGAAGATAAGAGGTAAAAGCAGATCTGCCTGTTGGTCTTTCCACATTTTGCCATTTGGTACTTTGCACTCTTGTTGGTCACTCCAAGGCATTTGTCCCTGCCTTCAGCTAGTCACTTGGCTCTTTTGGAATATATTTCACTGTAATTGGCTCTCTCTCTCTTTCTCCTCAGTACAAATCAGTCTGTTCCCTTGCCATTTAGACATTTTCTTGATTCGATCATCACTGACCACTCTGCTCTCCTGCTGTCTATCAGACGAATCAGTTGATTCTCTGCTCTCAATTGTCTATGCTAGTAAGCTGTTATTCTCTGCTTTGGAGTGTTGATGCTGGGTTGCTAGTTTTCTAAATCACCTCACACACTTGAAGGAAGCAGCACCGATCATAAACACACAAACAAACTCACACACACACACACACACACACACGCACACACACACACACACACACATAGTTGGTTTATCTGTTGTGATAGGCAAAGAGCCAATGTGCAAAGAAAGAAGGGAAATATGGATCATAAACGTTTAAGTGGAGGAGCTAGAAAAAAAATTCAGCAAGAAAAGAAAAAAAAGGAATCAGTTTTACTTGAGAGTGTTCCAAATATCTCCAGCTTCTTCAGTACAAAGACATCTGCTGAAAGCAATTCTATAAATGCTACTGCAAATTCAGCTAAGGTTAGCAATGCACCTGAGCTAGCATGTAGCTCCCAAGATCCTGAGACCACTACAAGTGTAGACACTGAACCAAATGCTTCTGATGCTTATGATTCAACCAATTCAGCAGTAGCCAGTTGCTCGGATGAATGTGAGGTCACTGCACCTCTGGACAGCATAGAAAATGAGCTGAATCTTTCTTCAACACCATCTACAGTGACAACTCTACCTAGTGATCCCGCTAAATGGGCTGAGACCCTCACTGAGTCAATGAAGGAAGTTCTTATTCAAAGAGGTGCAAAATCATTTCACAACCGTCACAGCCATTATCCAGCTTCTGTGAGGAACAGTGGGCTAGGAGGCAAAACCCGATGCCTAAACAATGAACATTTTACTTCACACTTGCCCAATGGACAACGAGTACAAAGAGAGTGGCTGATGTACTCTCCCTCTACTGGTAATGTTTACTGCTTTGCATGCAAACTGTTTTCCCCAAAAACGCATTCTTTTGTGACAGGCTATTGTGATTGGAAACACTCAGAAAGATTTGGTGAACATGAGCGAAGTGCTGAGCACATAACCTGCATGCAAGCAGTCTTGAACCGCGCCAAAGGTGCCACAGTTGATGCAGACCTGTTCAAACAGTTTCAGGCAGAGAGCAGCTATTGGAGGCAGGTGTTACAAAGAGTTGTTGCAGTCATTAAATTCCTTGCAGAAAGGGGCCTTGCATTTAGGGGTAAAAATGAATCGTTAGGGTCTCCTCTCAATGGGAACTACCTTGGTATTCTGGAGGTCCTGGCTGAATTTGATCCCTTTCTAAAGGATCACATCAGAAAGTTTGGGCAGATGGGTCGAGGTAATACCTCATATCTGTCCTCCACCATTTGTGAGGAATTCATTGAATTGATGGGTGCAAAAACCAAACAGGCTATAGCAGATGAACTGCAAGCAAGCAAATACTACTCTATCATTGTGGATTCAACCCCAGATTTATCTCATGTGGACCAATTGACATTCATATTCCGTTTTGTTAGCAAAGAGGGCAGTGTTGTTGAACGCTTTGTGGGTTTTGAGCCCATTACTAGCCATACAGGTGAAAGTTTGGCTAACTGTGTCATGTCTGTGTTGGAAAATCTAGGGTTAGAGCTGTCAAATTGCAGGGGGCAGGCTTATGATAATGCCAGCAACATGTCAGGGAGGTATAATGGGTTGCAGGCTCACTTAAAGAAAAGCAACCCATTAATACACTATATTCCATGTGCAGCTCACTCTTTGAATTTGGTGGGAGTCAACAGCATTGACAGATGTGGAAATGAAGTCTCTAAGTATTTTGACTTGATTCAGTCTATTTACAACTTCACAACTGCATCCACACACCGATGGGACAGGGTATTTGGCAATTCCAACATAGATCTCACACTTAAAGCTTTATCCAACACGCGTTGGAGTTGCCGTGCAGAATCTACCAAAGCACTGTGGCAGAACTACAGTAAAATAAAAGCAGCACTACAGGTTATTTCCACTGATGACACAGAGAAACGAGACACACGAACTGAAGCTGACAGTCTAGTGCGGAAGCTGGATTCACTTGAGATGGCCTTCATGGCAGGCTTTTGGGACACTGTTCTGTCCAGATTTCAGGCCACAAGTCTGCAACTTCAAAAAGCAGACATGGACCTTGGTACAGCAGTTAGATTGCTGGAATCTCTGCGCACCTTTGTTCTCTCCCAAAGAGATCTATTTGATCATTTTGAGCAGAAAGCCTTAAACATGTTGGGTGGCACCCCATCTTACAGGGCTGAACGGACGAGGAAACGTAAAAAGTTTGCTGATGAATCAGCATCCCCAGATGTTGTGCTTGAGGGAAGGCAACTGTTTCAAATAGAGACATTTATTGCCTCTATTGATCAACTGAGTTCAAGCCTTAATCACCGTCTGGAGGCCTACAAACATCTGAACAATTTGTTCAGTGTCCTTTTCTCTTTGGATACAGAGTCCAATGCTTCAGTCCTTCACAAGGCCAAGATTCTCACTGAATCATACCCATCTGACCTCAATGAAAGTCTTGGACAGGAGCTTATACAGTTCAAATCTTTTATACAGCTCAACAACACTGATGAGGAGAGGACCCCTTCAGGACTGCTCAAAACAATAATACATTTTGGACTACAGCCTACGTTTCCTAATACATACATTGCGCTACAGATTTTTCTCACTCTACCGGTCAGTAACTGTGAGGGAGAACGCTCATTCTCTCTTTTGTCAAGAGTAAAAAATGAGCTGCGCACAAGAATGACTCAGAAAAGATTAAATGCGTTATCTCTAATGGCAATTGAGAGTGAGCTGACAAGAGAGTTGGACTTCAATGATGTGGTGGATGATTTTGCAAAATTGAAAGCACGAAAGAAACCCCTTGCTTAAAGGTGCACTGTGTAAGATTTTTAGGTTATTTCCAGAATTCACCCATTCACTAATGTTAGGCTACCTGTTTTCATGAATACTTACCACCACCATAAAATTCTAAGTATCCATTATGACTTGGAGAATTGCACTTTTGCCATTTCTGGGAAGTGTCACCTGGATTGTGAAGATAGGATTGACTTTAGGCAGAAGCTTGGTGCTTTCTCTGGCAAACTGAACCTCAAGCTTCATTCTCTGCAGCTTTGCATTCTTGTGCAGACTTTCATCCACAAGGAACTTTTCAACTTCCCCACTATCGTGAAGGGGCCATCAAAAGATTTCAGTGTGTCCAGCATGTCTAGTCTCTTACTCTCCTTTCTTTGAGCCATCTCTTGTTTCTCATCTGCCCTACTCTCGAATTTTGCCTTCATGAATTTACTCCAGTTGAGTTCAACCTCCCTTTTTGCTTGTGCTGCTGCCTTGAAACCTCTGAAGCTCCTGGCTCTTCTGTAAAATTATTGACCTATTGACTGCGTTCAGTGTGCCCAACTTCTTCAGTTTGTAGTCCACCTTGCCACATTGTCTCTCCATCCCAATGTTGTGCACAGGGGTGCCATCAATGTTACTAGCCTGTTCACTGACAGGGTCCATTGGGAAGGTCTCCTCATCCATCCTCTGCCTGGCCAGGACAGTCTTCAGATGGGGCAGCATGAGATCTGTCAGCTGCTTCACTTCATCCAAGTATTCGGCAGCCACGTCTGACACTGAGTTCAGGACATGTCCAGTGCCTGTCCAGCCACTATAGCATTCTTGGAAATGGGCTATCTTGACCTGCATGCAGCCCTTGTACCATGAACTGGCCTACACCTTTCTTTGTGGTGCTCTCCGATGCATGTTATCATTTTACCTTTCTCCTTCTCCTCAAGCTTAACCACAAATAGATACAGACTTTGAGCCTCAATTTGCTGCACAGCTGCCGTTATGCCAATGTGTTTTCCTAAGATATTATTTTATTTTTAATGATAGAAGGGAGGAAAAGGGGGCAAAAATCATGTCCGATTTAGTTTTTTGGGTGGGTTGGGGGGTTTATTTCATGATAGCTACCAACTTCCAATACATAATATCTCTCAAATGACCCAATGCACCATCACTGAAGTGGGCGTAATCATTTTCAAAAATGTTTATTTTTAGGCCATTTATCCCCTCCCCCTGTGTCTGTGTGAAACCTGTGCTTGTCAGTGTCTGTGTGGTATACCTAATAGTGTGTGTGCAGTATGTGCACTCTTCTGTACAGTACAGTGTGCATGTCTGTTCACAGTATACAGTATTTCTTGCATAGTGCGTGCGTGTGTGTGCGCCCACACGCGCGGGGGGTTGAGGGGCCAAGACCATGTCAGGCCCAGGGGGCCAAAATTTCTTAGTCCGCCCCTGCCTCCACATCATTTGATGTGGCCTGTAAAAGTACTGACATTTTTAATGTTATTGTTATTTTACTCGCCTGCTTTTATTTTGAAGGCGTGACTTTACAGGCTACATTAGAGGTGTCAAACTCTTAGCTCAGGGGCCAAAACTGGCCCGCCACTTCTTTTTATGTGGCCTGTGAAAGCGCTGACATTTTTATTAACCATGTTATTTTACTGGCATGCTTTTATTTTGAAGGCATGACTTTATAAGCAACATCACATGGGTCAAGATCTGGCCCTCCACATCAGTTGACGTGGCCTGTAAAAATGCTGACAATTTTGTTGTTGATGTTATTTTACTGGCATGCTTTTATTTTGAAGGCATGACTTTATAAGCTACATCACAACCTCCACATCATTTTATGCAGCCTGTAAAAGTACTCACATTTTTAACGTTAATTTTATTTTACTGGAATTCTTTTATTTTGAAGGCATGACTTTACAGGCTACATGACAGTTGTCAAACTCTTAGCCAGGGGGCCAGATCTAGCCCGCCACTTCATTTTATGTGGCCTGTGAAAGCGCTGAAATTTTTAATGCCCATGTTATTTTACTGGCATGCTTTTATTTTGAAGGCATGACTTTATAAGCTACACCACAAGCGTCAAAATTTGGGCCTCCACATCATTTATATGTGGCCTGTAAAAGTGCTGACATTTTTAATGTTAATGTTATTTTACTGGCATGCTTTTATTTTGAAGGCATGACTTTACAGGCTACATCGCAGGTGTCAAACTCTTAACCCGGGGGCCAGAACTGACCCGCCACATGATTTTACGCGGCCTGTGAAAGCTCGGAAAAAAACGTACTGCAGACATGCAAACCAATATCATTCGACTATTGTCTGTTTGCCGATATTCAGTATCAATATCATAAACTAAATATCTGTTTGGAGTAAAAAAATATATCGGAAATTTGAGGCGGTTATACATTTGTATCTTCACTGGTCCGAGTGGCCCTCCCAGTTGAGTTTGACACACATGAACTAGAATGTGTCATCAATAGGGTTGTATATCGTTAAGATTTTATCGGTACGATACCCTTATCGATACCGGTATTTATCGGTACTCTTATCGGTATATTTTACATGTTATATCATATAAATCAATAACATCAATTAGCATGTTATTTGTATTTTGTAACAATAGGAATTGTTATTTGTGTTTATGTTGCACACGGACGTATTTGAGTGACGGACCGGAAGCCATATTGAGTGTTAACAGCAACTGATTTATGTGTGTGTGTGTGTGTGTGTGTGTGTGTGTGTGTGTGTGTGTGTGTGTGTGTGTGTGTGTGTGTGTGTGTGTGTGTGTGTGTGTGTGTGTGTGTGTGTGGTGTGTATCATATTGATACAACGCGGTCGTGAGGAATCTTTGAGGAGGAAATACTGTTGTGTTACAAACTTTTGTGTGGTGTTGCTTCCTTATTTGTCATTATTCCAAGCTGATTTTAATGCGTAACTGAATGTGTCAGCGTGTCATAATTGTGTCGGTCAACCGAAAAAAATAATACCAATAGCAGTATCGTTCGTCCAGAATCTTCACGGTATTCATTAGTGTTGTCCCGATACCAATATTTTGGTACCGGTACCAAAATGTATTTCGATACTTTTCGGTACTTTTCGATACTTTTCTAAATAAAGGGGACCACAAAAAATTGCATTGTTATTATTATTATTATATATATTGAATGTTATCAAACAAAACCAGTTTTCTTTTAAGTAATATAAAAAAAACTAGCTTTTATTTTCGAGAATGCATCTCTTCAAATCATGCCGCACAACCTGGTGTTGTTTTTTTGGTTGTTGTTTTTTTGTTAATCGTTTCCTCATCAGCACTACTATTTTCCTTATTTCAACAAAAAATCTTAGGGTACATTAAACATATGTTTCTTATTGCAAGTTTGTCCTTAAATAAAATAGTGAACATACAAGACAACTTGTCTTTTAGTAGTAAGTAAACAAACAAAGGCTCCTAATTTAGTCTGCTGACATACGCAGTAACATATTGTGTCATTTATCATTCTTTTATTTTGTCAATATTATTAAGGACAAGTGGTAGGAAATGGATTATTAATCTACTTGTTCATTTACTGTTCTTTTAACTGCAGTTCTGTTAAAATGTAATAATCACTTATTCTTCTGTTGTTCGGATGCTTTACATTAGTTTTGGATGATACCACAAATCCGATACCAAGTCGTTACAGGATCATCCTCATTTAAGTGCTCATGTGTCTAGGGACATATTTCCTGAGTTTTTAAGTACCGGTACTTTTTAGAGGCGGTATAGCAGTGGTCCCCAACCTTTTTTTTACTTGCGGACCGGTCAACGCTTGAAAATGTGTCCCACAGATCGGGGGGGAGGGTAGTAGTAAAAAAAAAAAATTTTTTTTTTTTTTTTTTTTTTTTTGTCATAAAGAAATACAATCATGTGTGCTTACAGACTGTATCCCTGCAGACTTATATTGATATATAATGTATATATTGTGTTTTTTATGTTGATTTAATTTTTTTTTTTAAAAAATTTTTTTTTTTTTTTTTTTTTTTCATTTCTTGTACCGGGCCGCAGACCGGTGGTTGGGGACCACTGCGGTATAGTACCAAATATAATTCATTGGTATCGCGGTACTATACTAATACCGGTATATTGTACAACCCTAGTCCTCATATTAAGAACCGGTACCAAAAAAAACATCCCTAGTCATCAACATGCATATAACGAAAGTATTAAAATGTCAGTTATTTCATTTAAATCGTGCCACCTTAGTGTGTGTATTGGAGGCTGATGCTGACCGTCTCCATTTACGTTTTTTTGTAGTTGTGGTAAAATATCGCACGGTGGTAACGTACCGTACCGTAATGTTGTCGGACATTTTGCCAATGTGTTGTGTGTGTTGTTGGGAAACACAGAGGCGTTTAAAAAGCCATTAGAGTTTTTATCATCCGTGTGTGGCGCGAGCGCACTACACGCGTGTGCGGCGGTGCACGGGACCGAAGGGAGCGGTGGAATCTTCTAGTCCAATATCTACTGATGGATTGTCTGTTTGACCATAATATGTGTGGTGAGAGACCACATGAGCACACCTCATCCATCACTGCCAGACGCAGTGCACGCACACACACACACACACACACTTCCCACCTTAGCATCACTCTAAACACACACGTTTCCTACATTGCACCTGAGACCTTCACAACACACACACACACACACAAACATATATATATATATATATATATATATATATATATATATATATATATATACATATATATATATATATATATATATATATATATATATATATATATATATATATATATATACACATAGACACACATCCCGCCCTTAACCTACCCTCCACCACGGAGATGACCCCTCCATCTTCACCCCTGCCCCTTTTAACGGCCACACAACACCGTCGGGCGGAATGGATGCCCCTCCCCCGCTGTGAAAACGCACCGTACCGCTCGCAACCACGTGGAAGTGTAACCTTGAGCCGTTCACGTCTAGCTGCGCTAATTATTTCACATTGTGACCGAGAGGAAAAGCCTCGTTTTAACAAGCAAATAGTAGTGCTGATGAGGAAATGATTAACAAAAAAAATAATAATAAAAACAACACCAGGGTGTGCGGCATGATTCGAAGAGATGCATTCTGGAAAATAAAAGCTAGCAAGAGACAGCTAATAGTGGAAGTAATGGTGTTTGCTTTTATTTTGCCTATAAGGCGCTGTGAAAAGTACCCCAAAACCCCCATCGTCGTTTTTATATACACGCTGTAAGCATACAGGTAATGTAGTAACTAGGGGTGTCAAAAAAATATAGATTTTCGAATGAATCGTGATTCTTATGTGTAACAATTCTTAAATGATTTTAAAAAAAAAATACATAGATTTTTAAAAATACAAAAAATTATACATATATATATATATATATATATATATATATATATATATATATATATATATATATATATATATATACACACACACACATATTGATACCGGTATTTATCGGTACTCTTATCAGTATATTTTACATGTTATATCATATCAAATACATCATATAAATCAATAACATCAATTAGCATGTTATGTGTATTTTGTAACAATAGGAATTGTTATTTGTGTTTATGTTGCACACGGACGTATTTCAGTGACGAACCGGAAGCCATATTGAGTGTTAACAGCGACCGATTTTTGTGTGTGTGTGTGTGTGGTTGTGTGGTGTGTATTATATTGATACAATGCGGTCGTGAGGAAATATTGTAGTGTTACAAACTTTTGTGTGGTGTTGCTTCCTTATTTGTCATTATTCCAAGCTGATTTTAATGATAGCGTGTCATAATTACGTCGGTCAACCGGAACAAATAATACCGATAGCAGTATAGTTAGTCCAGAATCTTCACGGTCCTCATTAGTGTTGTCCCAATACCAATATTTTGGTACCGATACCGGTACCAAAATGTATTTCGATACTTTTCGGTACTTTTCGATACTTTTCTAAATAAAGGGGACCACAAAAAATGGCATTATTGGCTTTATTTTATCAAAAAAATCTTAGGGTACATTAAACATATGTTTCTTATTGCAAGTGTGTCCTTAAATAAAATAGTGAACATAGTAAGTAAACAAACAAAGGCTCCTAATTTAGTTGCTTACATATATATATATATATATATATATATATATATATATATATATATATATATATATATACATATATATATATGTATATATATATATATATATATATATATATATATACACACACACACACACACATATATATATATATATATATATATATATATATATATATATATATATATATATATATATATATATATATATATATATATATATATATATATATATATATACATACACACACACACACACATATATATATATATATATATATATATATATATATATATATATATATATATATATATATATATATATATATATATATATATATATATATATATATATATATATATATGTGAGAATGTAAATACTACATGTTATTAGGAGTGTTACTACTAGGGCTGTGAATCTTTGGGCACCACACGATTCGATAAGATTCACAGCCCTACTAACAGCCACATGTGCAATGTTTGCTGTGGATGTTTAAATTCTATATGCGCAAACATCTGTATTTTATTGTGTGAATGTATCATTACTAAACCTTTTATTTAATTTATGGACATTATACTTGTTTAATGTTTATTTAATGTTTCTATTTTCAGTCTTATAAACCCAAAGGAAGGAAGAAGGGTAAGGAAATTAAACGGAGGAAGGAATATAATTCATAACTAGAAACATCCATCCTGGACACAACTTTTGGAGCTTCTGTTCCTTCATGCTGTTAACTATCTGTCCAGATGCACACGCTGGAAATGAGGAGCAAGGGCAGAATAATTGTGGGGAAACTGATGTGTTTACTTTGTAATTAAGTAAACAGAGTCTCAGAGGAATATAATATAAACATGTCCGGCCCCTGAGCACCTTGGACTCTTAAAACTGTGGCCCTCTTCTTGATGTACTTGAATAGCCCTGACGTACAATATGGAGGAGTGGTGCAGTATATTTTTTACACTCGGACAATATTAGGTCATATTTCCTATACTACAGTGTTAGAAAATGAAATACCAAGCATTAATATACAAAACGATATGATTTAAAAACAAAGCGAAGGGGAATTGACATGAAATGAATGCTTTTGTCCACAGTCTCCGACAGTCAGAAAGACGTCCCCTCAGTAAATGATGAATTTATGAGGGTCAGGCGACTCCTTATGGTCCATTTCAGCTGTAAATAAATGATAATATTTAAATAATAAATGAATATACACATCAGGTTTAGTGTTAGATTGTTAGCATTAGCATTTGGTTCACTCGGGTTGAGGCTAACACCGATATGAATGGGGTGTCACTGAAAACTTTTACAGCATATAATAAAGTAAATAGTGAATATTTGATGGGATTTACCTTGGTTCCACTCGACCTTCAAACTGCGAGGTCGGAGTCCCACTGCAGCTGGCATCGCTTCAAGTTCTGTTGAATATTTTATATTCCACTGTAAATACGTTTAAACGAAAAGAGTCCGTCCACTACTAAAATACAGTTTTAACAACATTAGACTGCATACTAGTTTAAAGACTACTTCTGAGTAAAAACACTGCGCGATAGTTCCACTAATCAGCGTTCTTCAGACGCCACACACAAGTAAATATTACGTGTTATTGGAAATGTTACTGGTCAAATTCAGCGCTACACGTATTAAACAAGCTTTGATCGGCAGAGTTGTTCTCAGACCAAAAAACAACACGACCACGAATACAAAAGATGTGATTAGATTTGATTGTTTTCAGGGTCGATTGTGCCATCTTCTTCTACTCACCCACTGCTGCTTCATTGTGGTATATACACCTCGCTGTTGCCCCCAGTGGGGCGGTGGTAGTACTGCATCCATGATCAACCCTAGTTAGAATGGGGTGATGTTTGAGTTTGAGTTTGAGTTTGAGTTTGTTTCGAACATGCAAGCATACAACATGATAAATCACAATTTCCAGTTTCTCTTTTCAACATGTTCGAAAAGGAGTAGGAAGAAGCAGAGCTTATTTAATCCTACCCCTTTTCTTTACATAACAGTTGCAAAACTTTTTGTTCACTTCCTGTTCACAATTTTTTCACAATAAACTCCATAAGTAATCACAATAAAAATAAATAAATAAATAATAGTAAGAATTTAATAATAATAATAGTCTCTTAGTATCAAATTTAACCACTTTCCACCTTAATATTCGGCAGGCCAAATGAACAGCTTTGGCGGGCCGCCAGTTAAATAGTCCTGCTGTACGTCAAAAGCCTAATTCATGGTGTTCCTCTAGGTCAGGGGTGTCCAAAATGCGGCCCTGGGGGCCATTTGCGGCCCGCAGCTAATTGTTTACCGGCCCGCCACACATTCTCGAAAGGCTATTGCAAAAATTTAAAAAAACATAATTAAATGTGGAATGAGGTGAAATCTAACTAGAAAAAGTTGCAATGTTGACTCAAAGCTGCCATGCAGGCTGTTTTTTTATTTTGTCTATCTTTATTTTTATTTTTTTGCCATTGCTCAAAAATAAATAATCCAAAAAAAAAATCAATGTTATAATGAATTATTGACCTATTCAAGGCTCCAATTATTTAAAATATTTCACTTTAAAATGTTTTATGTGGAAAATATTGCATATATTGTGTGGTTGCCATATATCAACGTTTTCTTTGACAAAAGAGCATAAAACAAACAAAATAATAGTTCAAACGTAAAATCGACAGATATATCTGAAGTTGAGCTCGTAATTTAAGTGTTGAACGTAAAAACAACTAATAAAAATGTATCACTTTATGAGTGGGGCACCTTTTGGATCCCACATATATTTAATGGGATTGTATTCATCTTTTCACTGTGATTACTCAAAAATAATAATACATTACAGTAAAATCAATGGCGTCCTGCATTATTGATCTTTTTAAGGCTCTAATTAATTCACATCAAACATTGCTTTCTGAATGTTTTTGGCAGTGGGGGAAATACTGCATATTTCAGTTTTATTATAAAAAACAAAGTTGTCTTTAACAGGAAAGGCTTTTTTTTTTACTTAATATCAACCTGAAGTTGATATACTGTAGAGATTTACTGTAAGCGTTAAATAAATTTAAAAAAATAATAATTTAACTTGTTTTTAACAAATTTTAACATTTTAATAATTGAGACCCTTTATGGTCCCCGGAAGCCCTAAAGGTAAAAAAAAAAAAAAAAAAATACAATAAAAAATCCATATATTTTGTTATGGTTTTGAAAATGAAAAATATCAAATTGGCCCCCGCATGCTTTAATTTTCCCGTGTGCAGCCCTCAGTGGAAAAAGTTTGGACACCCCTGCTCTAGGTTCAATACTCGGTCCCCTAATCTTCTACTATCTTGCATGGACAAGATGTTCATTGTTTTTCAAACTTTGACTGTTTTATGTTATTATTAAATGCCGCATAGTCAATTCTTAATTATGATTACCGTATTTTTCGGACTATAAGGCTTGAATTTTCTCAAAACTCGACAGTACGCCTTATAACCCGGTGCACCTAATATACGGCATAATTCTGGTTGTGCTTACCGACCCCGAAGCTATTACATATGGTACATGGTGTAATGATAAGTGTGACCAGTAGATGGCAGTCACACATAAAAGGTAAACAACACCAAAACTTTAAATGTTCCATTGAAAATATAGAACATTACATTGTCAAAATGTTTTTAGTCCGACTTCGGTAAGCTATGAAGCCGCACCGCTTGATGGATTGACGGCGCATTAAACATACAGATGTGCTCATAAGTTTACATACCCTGGGAGAATTTATGATTTCTTGGCCATTCTTCAGAGAATATGAATGATAACACAAAAACCTTTCTTCCACTTATGCTTAATGGTTGAGTGAAGCTATTTATTGGCTTTATTGACTCGACCATGCAGCCCATTTTTCTTCAAGTGCCTCCTTATTGTGCATCTTGAAACAGCCACACCACAATTTTTCAGAGAGTCCTGTGTTTCAGCTGAAGTTATTTGTGGATTTTTCTTTGCATCTCGAACAATTTTCCTGGCTATTGTGGCTGAAATCTTTGCTGGTCTACCTGAATCCCTCATTTTCCACTTCTTAATCAGCGTTTGAACACTGCTGATTGGCATTCTCAATTCCTTGGATATCTTTTTATACCCCATTCCTGTTTTATGCAGTTCAATTACCTTTTCTCGCAGATCCTTTGACAATTATTTTGCCTTCCCCATGACTCAGAATCCAGAAACATCTGTGCAGCACTGGATGAAAGATGCAATGGTCTGTCAGAAGCCCAAAAACTCACTGACCTTTTATACACACACATTAATTACAAACAAACATGCCACAGGTGCACCTTGTTTAGCCATTCAAACCTGTTTGTGTCAACTTTTGTGCATGTTATCAGATCAAAGTCACTGGGATATGTAAACTTTTGATCAGGGTCATTTGGGTACTTTCTTTTGTCATTTTGATTCAAAAAGAGTAAACACAGTTGTTTGCCAATAAATAGCTTCACACAACCATTAAGCGTGAGTGGAAGAAAGGTTTTTGTGTTATCATTCATATTCTCTGAAGAATGGCCAAGAAATCATAAATTCTCCCAGGGTATGTAAACTTATGAGCACAACTGTACGAGTATTATTACGGTTCGTGTATAAGGAACCCCAAAATGGCACCCATTAGCAGACATTAACTGGCGTTTTGTTTCGCAATATTATGCCAACTTTTCTTACCTTCTAGTACCTGCTGATCTGTATTTGGGATCTGCATAAGTACTGAAAATTTGCGCGCCGTAGTCGATAAGCTTCTTCTTTTTCTCGACCTTCTTCTTTGGCATTCATCTTTCGCTGTTTCCCTTTCTAATACAAAGTAGTGTAAAGTTCTTACTTATATCTGTCAGTAGACTAGCTATCAAAGCACTGTAGTGTGTTTACATTATTCACCCACGGAACTTTAGTTATTAGAGGGTTCCAGTTGGACGTTTTTTCAGGGGACACAACCCCAAAAAGGGACAATCAGTAGAAAATGGATGGATGGACATTTCCAGCGTTGATGTTGCATTATTGAGCCACGGATGAGAATATGCTGCTCCGTTATAATAATAAACGGAAATAATATAAAATAGTGTAAAGTTCTTACTTATATTTGTCAGTAAACTCGCCATGAAAGCGCTAAAACATACCGGTGTAGTGAGTTTACATTATTCACCCAAGGAACTTTAGTTATTAGAGTTCCGTTCTGACGGTTTTCGGACTTGTTATTGTTTCCGGATGAGGAGAAGCTGCTCCGTTATTGATTGAAGTAAAGTCTGAATGTCATTAAGACAGTTAGCTCCATCTTTTGACACTTCTTCCACTCCCGTCCTTGCACGCTACACCGCTACAACAAAGATGACGGGGAGAAGACGCTGCCGAAGGTGAGCCATGTAAATAAGACCGCCCCTGTCAGAAAGCCGCTTGAAGATGATCTGTAAAACATAATCTATGCAAACATTTTGACCAAAGAACCACCATTACATGTTATGTAGACCAGTGGTCCCCAACCTTTTTGTACTTGCGGACCGGTCAACGCTTGAAAATGTGGGGGGGGGTATTTTATTTTTATTTTTTTATTTATTTATTTTTTTGTCATTAAGAAATACAATCATGTGTGCTTACGGACTGTATCCCTGCAGACTGTATTGATTTATATTGATATATAATGTATATATTGTGGTTTTTATGTTGATTTAATTTTAAAAAAAAAATATATATATATATATATATATATTTTTTTTATTTTATTTTATTTTTTTTTTGTGCGGCCGCGGCCCGGTACCAATCAGTCCACGGACCGGTACCGGTCCACGGCCCAGTGGTTGGGAACCACTGATGTAGACCACAAGGAAGTGTTTTACATTTAGAAATAATAATAATAATATGACTCCTTTAATGCGCCCTATAATCCGATGCACCTTTTGTATGAAAATAGACCTGACTAGACCTGCTCATCGGCAGTGCACCTTATAATCCATACACAGTATTGTCATCAATATTTGATTTCCATTGATGGGATCTGATCAATTTGTCACATGTGCATGGAAGCATACAGAGACGAGGAGGAAGGGGAGGAAGAAGACCAAGAACAATCATGATTGACTGAATTCAGGCAACTGTTGTCCACCATGTCCTTGTTCAGTCGACAAAAGGAGGACAAGGACTTTGAGCTAATTTGGGCGGATGGTCTGCGGCCAGCATCAGCACCAGCAGGGGCAGCATGGCTCAGGTGTTAGAGTGGTCGTCCCTCAACCTGGAGGTTGGTGGTTTGATCTTCAGTCTTTTGTTGACCATGTTGAAGTATATCCTTCAAAAAAGATACTAACCCATCAGGACGGTTTCTGGAAGGACGGGTGGTGACCTAAGCACATTTTCAATTTTGTCGAATTTGTTCCATGAAATTGTATTCATTTTTCCCAACAGTATTAATTTCACAGTGTACTGTTTCCAGCTATTTATTTTTCATTGTCCAATCAGCTTTACATGTTGGAGATGTTGATGTGTAATGGCAATCCCTCATCGTCTCATTTACCAACAAAAGTTAGCACTATATATTAGAGATGTCCGATAATATCCGACTGCCGATATCATCGGCCGATAAATGCTTTAAAATGTAATATCGGAAAATATCGGTATCGGTTTCAAAAAGTTAAATGTATGACTTTTTAAAACGCCGCTGTGTACACGGATATAGGGAGAAGAACAGAGCGTCAATAAGCCTTAAAGGCACTGCCTTTGCGTGCCGGCCCAGACACATATCTAAGGCTTTTCATACACATAAGTGAATGCAAAGCATACTTGGTCAACAGCCATACAGGTCACACTGAGGGTGGCCGTATAAGCAACAAATATGCGCCACACTGTGAACCCACACCAAACAAGGATGACAAACACATTGCGGGAGAACATCCGCATCGTAACACAACATAAACAGAACACAACAAATACCCAGAACCCCTTGCAGCACTAAGTCTTCCCTTCCTTACCCCCCCCCCCATATATATATATATATATATATATATATATATATATATATATATATATATATATATATATATATACATACATATACATATACATTAATTTTCCTGAGGGAACTCTCCTGAAGGAATCAATAAAGTACTATCTATCTATCTATAAATACATGTATACATACAGTATATGTATATATACATGTATAAAAACATATGTGTATATACACATATACAAACCCTGTTTCCATATGAGTTGGGAAAGTGTGTTAGATGTAAATATAAACGGAATACAATGATTTGCAAATCCTTTTCAACACATATTCAATTAAATGCACTACAAAGACAAGATATTTGATGTTCGAACTCATAAACTTAATTTTTTTTTTTTAAATAATAATTAACTTAGAATTTCATGGCTGCAACACGTGTCAAAGTAGTTTGGAAAGGGCATGTTCACCACTGTGTTACATGGCCTTTCCTTTTAACAACACTCAGTAAACGTTTGGGAACTGAGGAGACACATTTTTGAAGCTTCTCAGGTGGAATTCTTTCCCATTCTTGCTTGATGTACAGCTTAAGTAGTTCAACAGTCCGGGGGTCTCCGTTGTGGTATTTTAGGCTTCATAATGCGCCACACATTTTCAATGGGAGACAGGTCTGGACTACAGGCAGGCCAGTCTAGCACCCGCACTCTTTTACTATGAAGCCACGTTGATGTAACATGTGGCTTGGCATTGTCTTGCTGAAATAAGCAGGGGCGTCCATGGTAATATATGCCGCACACACACACACATATATATATATATATATATATATATATATATATATATATATATATATATATATATATATATATATATATATATATATATATATATATGTGTGTGTGTGCGGCATATATTACCGTATATATATATATATATATATATATATATATATATATATATATATATATATATATATATATATATATATATATATATATATATATATATGTGTGTGTGTGCGGCATATATTACCATGGACGCCCCTGCTTATTTCAGAAAGACAAACTATTTGTCTGAGGCGCGGCATTGGGCAAAAAAAAATTTGACCCAGGCCCGAAAGTCTATATATATATATATATATATATATATATATATATATATATATATATATATATATATATATATATATATATATATATGTCTTAATTAGATTATCCAAAAAATAGTGCTCGATACCGTGGTAGAGCGTAATATGTATGTGTGGGAAAAAATCACAAGACTATTTAATCTCTACAGGCCTGTTTCATGAGGATTGAGGAAATCCCTCATGAAACAGGCCTGTAGAGATGAAATAGTCTTGTGATTTTTTCCCACACATACATATATATATATATATATATATATATATATATACATATATATATATATATATATATATATGAGTTTGGGCAAATAGTTTAGACACCCCTTGGTTAGATAGAGATTGAGTTCACATTTACACACACGGTGTGTGTAAATGTGTGTGTGTGTGTGTGTGTGTGCGTGTGTACGTGCGTGCGCGCGTGTTTGTACTGTGTCCCCTTTATGCTCTCGCTATCAAATCAGCAATTTAGATGGGGTCTCGGTGTGTTTTCACAGCAGAAGCAAGGAGTAAATTAAAAGCAGCGTCTGACAGAGAACCATATGTTGCCACTCTCTGCAAGAGGGAAAGGGAAAAAAAAAAAACACAGCAAAGATTAATTGATTATCGCTGCCACTTCCATCACCTCTGTCAGGCATATTTGTGTGCGCCGCTCGGCTTGCAAACGTGCCTGCAATGCGCGCGTGTGCGCCGGCAGACTTCAAAACAAGCGTGCTGAAAGGCCCAGGAGGGGGGACCTGTCAGACATGATGGCTTTTATTGTCCGTCACGTCAAAATAGTGTCATTTTTAAAACTTCTTACTTAAGACTTAAACAAGCAACATTGTTACTCGTGCACCGGGGGGGGGGGCTTTTAGGGCACTGTTGGAATCTGTCGCCGACTGTGAGTTTGACTGACTTTGCGGGGTTTGTGTCTGCCTTTTCTTGCTGCGGGAGAGAAAGTCTGACTGCCGGTGAACAGCTTTTAATGGATTTCTGATGACACGTTTCTTCGCTGCTTTAGCACATTTCCTAGAACGCTTCAAGTCCGGCGGTCGGTGACCTCACCCTCGTAGGCCGGAGGGGCCGAGTTTGATTGAATGGAAGGATGCAGAGAAACGGAGAGAAAGAAAAGCATGCAAAGAGAGAACGAGAGGGAGAGAGAGAAAGCCCACTCAGGGGAAATCAGCTCTCTCCACTCATAAACAAATTCATCATCAGCTCTGACAAACCGCACGCCGCATAACGATGAGCTTAAGTGAAGAGCGCGGCAAGGAAAAGGGAGGGCGAGGGGAGGGAGCGGAAGAGACGAGGAAACGTCGGGAAGGAAAACAAAAGGTGGAATCAACATCAAGTTGGAGGAGACGAAAAACGCCTTCTGCAGCCTCCCGAGATGGATGCGTTTACTGCGGGATTATGACACCGCCTCTGCCATTCCGTCTTAACGCTGGCTGGGACGACGTGCAGGACGAAGGGGCTAACATTTTCAAATAATGATGAAAACTAGGGATGTCCGATAATGGCTTTTTTGCCGTTGTCCAACTCTTAAAGGCCTACTGAAATGAATTTTTTTTATTTAAACGGGGATAGCAGATCTATTCTATGTGTCATACTTGATCATTTCGCGATATTGCCATATTTTTGCTGAAAGGATTTAGTATAGAACAACGACGATAAAGATTGCAACTTTTGGTATCTGATAAAAAAAATAGGCTTGCCCCTACCGGAAGTAGCGTGACGTAGTCAGTTGAACATATACGCAAAGTTCCCTATTGTTTACAATGATGGCCGCATGAAGTGAGAGAGATTCGGACCGAGAAAGCGACAATTTCCCCATTAATTTGAGCGAGGATGAAAGATTTGTGGATGAGTAAAGTGCAAGTGAAGGACTAGTGGGGAGTTGAAGCTATTCAGATAGGGAAGATGCTGTGAGAGCCGGGGGTGACCTGATATTCAGCTGGGAATGACTACAACAGTAAATAAACACAAGACATATATATACTCTATTAGCCACAACACAACCAGGCTTATATTTAATATGCCACAAATTAATCCTGCATAAAAACACCTGCGTGTTTGTTATGCTAGCTCCTATGCTAGCTCCTAGCTCCATAGAACACGCCAATACAATTCAAACACCTGATCAACACACACAATCACTCAGCCCAAAAGACCGTTCACCTAACCCAAGGTTCATAAAGCTTATATATTTTTAAAAAGTTACGTACATACGCAAAAAAAAGTTGCGCACATACGGTCAAGCGATCAAATGTTTAGAAGCCAAAGCTGCATACTCACAGAAGCACGTCTGCGTCTTTGTCATCCAAATCAAAGTAATCCTGGTAAGAGTCTGTGTTGTCCCAGTTCTCTACAGGCGTCTGTGTATCGAAGTCAAAAGTCCTCCTGGTTAGAGTCTCTGTTATCCTAGTTCTTCCATCTTGACTGCATCTTTCGGGAATGTAAACAAAGAAGCGCCGGCTGTGTACTGTTGTTGCTGACTACGTTCGAAAAATACGTCCATTTCGCACCGACAACTTTCTTCTTTGCTTGCTCAGCTTCTTTCTCCATAATGCAATGAACATGATTGCAACAGATTCACGAACACAGATGTCCAGAATACTGTGGAATTATGAAATTAAAACAGAGCTTTTTCGTATTGGCTTCAATGTGGAAGGCATATCCGTGTTCGCCGGGCAACGTCACGCGCATACGTCATCCTCAGAGGCGTTTCGAACCGGAAGTTTAGCGGCAAATTTAAAATGTCACTTTATAAGTTAACCCGGCCGTATTGGCATGTGTTATAATGTAAAGATTTCATCATTGATATATAAACTATCAGACTGCGTGGTCGGTAGTAGTGGGTTTCAGTAGGCCTTTAATTACCCATACCGATATCAACCGATACCGATATATACAGTCGTGGAATTAAAACACATTATTATGCCTAATTTGGACAACCAGGTAAGGTGAAGATAAGGTCCTGTATAAAAAAAATAATTAAATAAAATAAGATAAATAAAATAAAAACATTTTCAACAATATAAAAACAGTTATATAAAAACGAGTAATTAATGAAAATGAGTAAAATTAACTGTTAAAGGTTAGTACTATTAGTGGACCAGCAGCACGCACAATCATGTGTGCTTACGGACTGTATCCCTTGCAGACTGTATTGATATATATTGATATATAATGTAAGAACCAGAATATTAATAACAGAAAGAAGCAACCCTTTTGTGTGAATGATTGTGAATGAGTGTAAATGGGGGAGGGAGGTTTTTTGGGTTGGTGCACTAATTGTTATTGTATCTTGTGTTTTTTATGTTGATTTAAAGGCCTACTGAAAGCCACTACTACCGACCACGCAGTCTGATAGTTTATATATCAATGATGAAATCTTAACATTGCAACACAAGCCAATACGGCCGGGTTAACTTATAAAGTGCAATTTTAAATTTCCCGCTAAACTTCCGGTTGAAAACGTCTATTTATGATGACGTATGCGCGTGACGTCAATCGTTGAACCGAAAGTATTGGTACACCATTGTATCCAATACAAAAAGCTCTGTTTTCATCTCAAAATTCCACAGTATTCTGGACATCTGTGTTGGTGAATCTTTTGCAATGTGTTTAATGAACAATGAAGACTGCAAAGAAGAAAGTTGTAGGTGGGATCGGTGTATTAGCGGCGGACTACACCAACACAACCAGGAGGACTTTGAGATGGATAGCAGACGCGCTATCCGGCGACCTCACCTTGACTTCCTCTGTCTCCGGGCCGCCGACCGCATCTATGATCGTCGCTCCGTCGATCGCTGGAACGCAGGTGAGCACGGGTGTTGATGATGATGATAGCTAATGTTTTTAGCATAGCTCTGTGAGGTCCCGTTGCTAAGTTAGCTTCAATGGCGTCGTTAGCAACAGCATTAAGCTTCGCCAGGCTGGAAAGCATTAACCGTGTATTTACATGTCCATGGTTTAATAGTTTTGATTGATTGATTGAGACTTTTATTAGTAGGTTGCGGTAACACCCGAATAAGTTTTTCAACTTGTTTAAGTCGGGGTCCACTTAAATTGATTCATGATACAGATATATACTATCATATATACTATCATCATAATACAGTCATCACACAAGATAATCACATTGAATTATTTACATTATTTACAATCAGGGGTGTGGAGGGGGGGGGGTATGGACATCAAGTAGTGGACATAGAGAGAGAGAGAGAGAGAGAGAGAGAGAGAGAGAGAGAGAGAGAGAGAGAGAGAGAGAGAGAGAGAGAGAGAGAGAGAGAGAGAGATCAGAAGGCATAAGAAAAAGAAAAAGTATCTGCATTTGATTGTTTACATTTGATTATTAGCAATCCGGGGAGGGTGTTAGTTTAGGGTTGTAGCTGCCTGGAGGTGAACTTTTATTGCGGTTTTGAAGGAGGATAGAGATGCCCTTTCTTTTATACCTGTTGGGAGCGCATTCCACATTGATGTGGCATAGAAAGAGAATGAGTTAAGACCTTTGTTAGTTCGGAATCTGGGTTTAACGTGGTTAGTGGAGCACCCCCTGGTGTTGTAGTTATGGCGGTCATTTACGTTAAGGAAGTAGTTTGACATGTACTTCGGTATCAGGGAGGTGTAGCGGATTTTATAGACTAGTATTGTTGATCTTCTGTCTATCCTTCCAGTCAGGGGTTTATTTCTTTTGTTTCTATCTGCATTTAAGCCCGATGTGCTATCACGTTAGCTATATATCAATATAGATCAATACAGTCTGCAGGGATACAGTCCGTAAGCACACATGATTGTATTTCTTTATGGAAAAAAAAAAAAAAAAGTCCCGGTCAAGCGTTGACCGGTCCCCAGCTACAAAAAGGTTGGGGACCACTGGGATATAGTATCCGAGGTGGTTTAAAATACAAATCCGTGATCCACAATAGAAAAAGGAGAAAGTGTGGAATCCAATGAGACCTTGTACCTAAGTTACGGTCAGAGCAAAAAAAGATGCGTCCTGCACTGCATTCTAGTCCTTCACTCTCACATTCCTCATCCACGAATCTTTCATCCTCGCTCAAATTAATGGGGTGATTGTCGCTTTCTCTGTCTGAATCGCTCTCGCTGCTGGTGTAAACAATGGGGAAATGTGAGGAGCCTTTCAACCTGTGACGTCACGCTACTTCCGGTATAGGCAAGGCTTTTTTTATCAGCGACCAAAAGTTGCGAACTTTATCGTCGATGTTCTCTACTAAATCCTTTCAGCAAAAATATGGCAATATCGCAAAATGATCAAGTATGACACATAGAATGGATCTGCTATCTCCGTTTAAATTAAAAAAAATTAACTTTAAGTCCGGCTGGAAATCGGGAGAAATTCGGGAGAATTGTTGTCCCGGGAGATTTTTGGGAGAGGCACCGAAAGTCAGGAGTCTCCCGGAAAATTCAGGAGGGTTGGCAAGTATGGATTAAATAAGATCTGCTTCTTCCTACTCCTAATCGAACATGTTGAAAAGAGAAACAGGAAATTGTGATCATGTTGTATGCTTGCATGTTCCAAATAAACTCAAACTCAAACTCAAAGGGTGGCATTTCTCCATTTAATTCATCATTTTCATGCATTTTGAATTATTTTCTGCACGTAAAACTATAATTATTCTCCACAAAATGGATTTTTTCCTTCAAAGTTTCGGGTTGTCTTGGAAGGATTCACTGGATGTACGTTATTTTATGAGGTAAAAAAAAAAAAAAAAAAAGGGATTGGCATGGTATCAGATAGATGGATGGATGACTGTATGGATAGATAGATGGGTGTGGCGCAGCAGAGGGGCGGGAGGACAAGGACCCCTGAGATGGCGAAGCAGAGGGGAGCCAGGGGCTAGACTGACAGCCCATAATTACGGCTCATTTTCAGTCATTAAGCCATGGAGTGTGAGCAGCTCTCTCACTAAGGGAAGGGCACTGATTAATAATGAAGCCCCCGCCCCCCTCTCCCTCCCTCCAACACCCAGGCAGACATATGCAAATACAGCGTGTGCGTGCATGCACTAACACACTGAAAGATGAGCAGTCTGTAAACACTGACGGGGTTCCGATGCGACATCGATACTGGACATCGATGCAAGGTTTGCGACGGATATTTCTGTTATCAAAAAAAAAGTCTGCGGGCTATGGAGCGTTTTCTATTCGGGTTCCAGTACTCTGGAATGCCCTCCCGGTAACAGTTAGAGATGCTACCTCAGTAGAAGCATTTAAGTCCCATCTTAAAACTCATTTGTATACTCTAGCCTTTAAATAGACCCCCCTTTTAGACCAGTTGATCTGCCGTTTCTTTTCTGCTCTGCCCCCCTCTCCTTCGTGGAGGGGGGGGGGGGCCACGGATGAAGTGCTGGCTGTCCAGAAGCGGGACCCGGGGTGGACCGCTCGCCTGTGCATTGGTTGGGGACGTCCCTACGCTGCTGACCTGTCTCCACTCGGGATGGTCTCCTGCTGGCCCCACTATGGACTGGACTCTCACTATTATGTTAGATCCACTATGGACTGGACTCTCACAGTATTATGTTAGATCCACTATGGACTGGACTCTCACTATTATGTTAGATCCACTATGGACTGGACTCTCACAGTATTATGTTAGATCCACTATGGACTGGGCTCTCACTATTATGTTAGATCCACTATCGACTGGACTCTCACATTATTATGTTAGATCCACTATGGACTGGACTCTCACTATTATGTTAGATCCACTATGGACTGGGCTCTCACTATTATGTTAGATCCACCATGGACTGGACTCTCACTATTATGTTAGATCCACTATGGACTGGACTCTCACTATTATGTTAGATCCACTATGGACTGGACTCTCACTATTATGTTAGATCCACTATGGACTGGACTCTCACTATTATGTTAGATCCATTATGGACTGGACTCAAACATTATTATGTTAGATCCACTATGGACTGGACTCTCACACTATTATGTTAGATCCACTATGGACTGGGCTCTCACTATTATGTTAGATCCACTATCGACTGGACTCTCACAGTATTATGTTAGATCCACTATGGACTGGGCTCTCACTATTATGTTAGATCCACCATGGACTGGACTCTCACTGTTATGTTAGATCCACTATGGACTGGACTCTCACTATTATGTTAGATCCACTATGGACTGGACTCTCACTATTATGTTAGATCCACTATGGACTGGATTCAAACATTATTACGTTAGATCCACTATGGACTGGACTCAAACATTATTATGTTAGATCCACTATGGACTGGACTCTCACTATTATGTTAGATCCACTATGGACTGGACTCTCACTATTATGTTAGATCCACTATGGACTGGACTCTCACATTATTATGTTAGATCCACTATGGACCGGACTCTCACAATGTTATGTTAGATCCACTATGGACTGGACTCTCACATTGTTATGCTAGATCCACTCAACATCCATTGCACCGGTCGCCCAGTGGGGGGCCCTGCAGGCCAATATTATCGGACATCTCTAATAATAATAATAATAATAATAATTAACATTATATTCTCCGAGGAGAAATTTGCCTTGGACATCATTATTTTGTAGTAAGTGTCCCTAATTGAACAATATTGTCGTCTAAAACAGCACATTTGTCAATATAAACAAGAATCAAATAATCATAGTTGCATAATACTAAAGTGTATTTGAAAGCATCCAGTAACAAACGTGTCCGCATCATTCAACTTACTGCATCGTAAGCTTAAATCAATTAAATATTGGGTCGTTAGTCCACTGTAACTTAAAGACAGTGTATGTCCATTCCAGACAGCTGTAATAAATAGGAATGTCTAAATCTGATATTGATATCAGATATCGTTCCGATATCTGGAAAAAAATAAAAAATCCAATAATCGGGTGAAAATCGTCTTTCATCTAAATCTTCTATTTAATTTCTAATACAAGCAGGGTGGGTGTTTTCTTATATTTTAGTCAAGTCGTTTACCAAAGGTGAACATGGTATGCTACAGGCTAATAGGAGCTGGCAGCTAAACCGCAGCTTAGCACACAATAGCACACCCGCTGGACATATCCCTAATTAAACGACATTTCACTCTAAAACAGCACATTTGTCAATATAAACATCTATCAAACAATTATAGTTGCATTTATAGTTATAAAGTATCCGGTAACAAATGTGTCCGCATCGTTCAATTTTATGGCGTCCTGAGCTTAAATTATCGTGACCAAAAAACCAATTGCCACTCCACTCCAATTCAAAGACAGCATAGGTATGTCACAAGGTTAATGTTCTTTCATGCATACCTTTTCTGTCATTCCACACGACAAAATAATACAAGTATCGACAATAAGTCGTGCAGATAAGGTATCGGCTTAATACCAGTATCGGCCAACACGCAAAGCTCCAATACCGATAGCTTACCACTGTTTGAGTCATCTCATTTGATCAAAAATTTTATAAAATGATTTAAAAAAATATGTATGATTCCTGCTGGTATATTATTGGATCATATTGGAAGTAAATATTGGGACACCCTTAATAAACGTCTACTTCTCTGCATGATAAATGGAGGGGTTGGGGTGGAAGTGTTTTTAATTTTTTTAAATGTTATTCTTTATTTTGTTTTGTACTACCATTATTTATTTAAAAATATTTTCAAATTTTTTTAGGTTTTTTTTAATATATGGCATTTACTGTAATTATTGTGTACAGTATATATACATATATATACATACATATATATATATATATATATATATATATATATATATATATATATATATATATATATATATATATATATATATATATATATATATATATATATATATATATATATATATATATATATATATATATATATATATATATATATATATATGTCACACATACACTAGGTGTGGCGAAATTATTCTCTGCATTTGACCCATCACCCTTGATCACCCCCTGGGAGGTGAGGGGAGCAGTGGGCGGCAGCGGTGGCCGCGCCCAGGAATAATTTTTGGTGATTTAACCCCCAATTCCAACCCTTGATGCTGAGTGCCAAGCAGGGAGGTAATGGGTCCCATTTTTATAGTCTTTGGTATGACTCGGCCGGGGTTTGAACTCACAACCTACCGATCTCAGGGCAGACACTCTAACCACAAGGCATACTGTATATATATAGACAAACATTATTATTATTATTTTATTTTTATTTTTTTTAAGGGCAATATTAAAGGACAAGATATTGTATTCTTTAATGTTGTAAAATCCTTGCTATAAAGTAGTAAAAAAAATTTTTTTTAAATACATATATTATATTATATTATATTATATTATATTATAATAATATTAATTAATATATTATTACTCTATATTATATTTATATAATATATTTATATTTATTATATTATATTTTAAAACAAACATTTTTTAAATATTCTTCACAACACTTTATTTTTTATACTGGGTTGAAAACCTCGGGAGCTGTCCAGGAAATCGGTGGTGCTGAATTTAAAGTGAGCAAAGAGCAGCGCCTTCCCCCATTGCACGTCCCTTCTGTTTTCTTACCCTCCACCTACACCCCAGTGTCTCCTCCCTCTCGCCCGTCTTGCCGCCTGTCAGAGGAACCTCCGTCTCCTTTGAACTCCAACACTGGCACCCCGCGAAGATCAAACTCGGAGCTGCTCCCCGCCATGAAATATTTAGCACATAGGGGACGCGTTCAGTCGATCGTCGCGGGTCGAGAGCCGGCTACAAAGGTGTGACATGAAAGTATGGAAGGAGGACAGGAACATTTTGAGTGCTTGAAAGGTGCATAGAAGTGCCATCCACCTAAGACATGATGTTCGCATCGCTGTTTGTTATTTAAAAGTATGTATTTTTCTAAAGAATATATAATATATCTGAAAGTACTTTCATCTCTGTGGTGTGATCCGTAGCGATGAAGCCATAATTGCAGGATCTGTATCACTGGTGCCCAAACTACAGCCCGCGGGCTAAGTGCGGCTCATTGACATCTTCAAATTTAAGTAAGTAATAAGTAATCTTGCCCTCAAGCAGATTGCATTCACTTTAAAAGACTGACAATTTTTGTACTGCTTTTTGTCAAAAGCTAATTGACAGCATGAGTTATTCAGGTCAATAACCATTAATTACGTAGACTTATGTGCAGAATTTACTTATAGGACCTAATGCAAACAACCTTCTCTAGTCATGGTGGGAAAAAAATATCCATCCAACACAAAATGCAACAGATATGGTCACTGAACTTTAGGATATTATAAAAAACGTCCATTCACCATGAAAAATTCAAAAATACACCCAATTAAATCCATTACAAAGCATGATGGGAAAAATGCAAAACACTCCACACGTACATGTATGTGTATAAGTATATATATATATATATATATATATATATATATATATATATATATATATATATATATATATATATATATATATATATAAATATATATATATATATATATATATATATATATATATATATATATACATTATTATTATTATTGTTTTATTTTTTTATTTTTTTTAAGGGAAATATTAAAGGACAAAATATTGTATTCTTTAATGTTGTAAACATCATTGCAATAAAGTAGTAAAAAAAATATACATATATTATATTATATTATATTATATTATATTATATTATATCATATTAATCAACTTAATGTGATTGGGTGTGACCCCAAGATGCAGAGACGGCAGGCGAAGTGTAAGTGAAAATGTATTTAAGAACAATAACTAATAAATAGTACAACTAGGAAGTGCACAGGAAGCAAATAAAAAAAAATATATGTATACTTTTGATAGGGTTAACAATGAGGGGGGAATCATAAAATATCCAAAAGGAATATAATATTCATACAACTACTATATATATTTTATTTTATTTTGAGTATTCATTGATATAATTATATATACTATAATAAATACTACTATACAAGGTCATCATGTATTCTGTTGTTGATAAATAATCAGATTATTATATTAGAGTGATGGGGCAGAACATTATAAGATTTCTCTTCTTCTTCCTGCTCCTTTTCAGACACACACCATGTAATTCTATTTTTTAAATTGTTTGCATGGAGAGTATTTCAGTTGTTGCAATCGATAAAACAAAATACAAATAAATGAACAAATTAAAACAAAATAATAAAGCATATGCACGTTTTAGTTACAAAGCAAGGCAACATATTGAGGAACTAAGCAGGATTATGCACCAAAGTCAAAGCATAGTCAGAAAGTTGGTGCCCAAACAGGAAATGGGGGAGAAAAATAAGAGCGCTGGACAGGAACTAAAACAAAACAAATAAGAATTGTCATGCAAAACAATGACAATTGTTTTACCTGAAACAATACCAATATGCAATATTTTGCAGTTGCCCAATCTAATGCTATGTAAACAAGAGCTTCACCAACAATCCTGCGATAACATTTTTTAATGGCATTAAAAATCACAATGCAATGAAAATTGACATTTAATAAATACGCGTGTATGATATTTTGTTGACGAAACAGCTGGCGACGTTGGGAACCGCTGCAAACTAAACACACAATGATGCAACTATTGAGCGACATGAACTCTCCGAATCAGCTCTTTTCCAACGCCGAAGAATACGTGGTGATGCAGATTAAGACGTACGGCGACTGAATCTCGCGACAATAGCCTTAGCTGTGGTGGCATCACCAAAACGTGCAGGTGTCCCCATCTCACACACACACACACACTTACACACACCAGCAGCACCAGCTCAGAAAGGGCCCGTACAGAGTTGGCTGGTCCCAGCTGGTCCCCGCTAACACATTCCACTGCACCCTAATGACAGCGCCCCCCCCCCCCCCCCACCCTCCATGACCCTGGCCCTAACACCCCTTCATGGGTCCCGAGGGATCCCGCAGGGCCAGGAGGGGTGAGGAGGCGAGGGGAGGAGAGGAGGGAGTGACACAGATGAGGGAGGACACTCCAGGTGGTGGGACAGCTCTGAGGGAATTGGAAGTCATGAATATATTAACTGACAGGAGGGGGAGTAATGAATTCAAATTAAATTATATGTGCTGAGCACCACACGAGCGCCGGCAAACACGCCGGGGATATTTCAAGGGGGCCGACATAATTATACCTTTCAGGGAATGTGATATAAAAAAAAAAGGAAATAATGTGAGACAATCAAAGATGCAAAACAGAGCCGCACTCGGAGAAAGTTCTGGAGTTTTAAGGTGTCGGGATTTTTTTCCCTTGGAATATTTTACACTATATATGCACTGTAATAATAATAATAAAACATACCATAATTTCCGGACTATAAGCTGCACTTAAAATGTTTTTTTCCCGCTCAAAACTCGACAGTTCGCCTTATAACCCGGTGCGCCTGATTCTGGTTTGGCTTACTGACCTCGAAGTAATTTTATCTGGTACATGGTGTAATAATAAGTGTGACCAGTAGATGGCAGTCAAACATAAGAGATATGTGTAGACTGCAAGTAAACAACACCAACATTTTATATGTTCCATTGAAAATATAGAACGTTACACACGGCGCTCAAAAATCTATCAAAATGTTTTAGTACGACTTTGGTAAGCTATGAAGCCACACCGCTTGAGTATTATTATTGTGTGTGTATAAGGTAAGACATATTATCTGATGTTTTTTTCACAATATTATGCAAAAGCAACTTTTCTTACCTTCTTGTACCTGCTGATCTGTATTTGGGATCTGCATGAATCCTGAAAAATTACACGCGTCCGTTTTTGTAGTCCGTGCCGACACGGTAGTCGATAAGCTTCTTCTTGTTATGGGACATTCATCCTCCGCTGTTGCCATTTCTAATATAAAGTAGTGTAAAGTTCTTACTTATATCTGTCAGTAAACTCGCCATGAAAGCGCTAAAACATACCGGTGTAGTGAGTTTACATTATTCACCCAAGGAACTTTAGTTATCACATGGAAGAAACGTTGTCAAAAAGCATGTTGTTTCAACGTTGTATTTGTGTTGTAGAATATCGGTTGGTATATGACCAAAATTCAACGGTCAAATCAACGTCACAACCTGACATTGAATAAACGTCATTAAAAAGCATGTTGTTTCAATGTTGTATTTGTGTTGTAGAATATCGGTTGTGAATTGACCAAATTTCTAGGATCAAATGAATGTCAGAACCCAACATTGATTAAACGTCGTCAAAAAGTATGTTGTTTCAACGTTGTATTTGCGTTGTAGAACATCGGTTGGTAAATGACCAAATTTCAATGGTCGAATCAACGTCACAACCTGACATCGAATAAACATCATCAAAAAACATGTTGTTTCAACGTTGTATTTGTGTTGAAGAATATAGGTTGGGAAATGACCAAAATTCAACGGTCGAATCAAGGTCACAACCTGACATTGAATAAACGTTGTCAAAAAGCATGTTGTTTCAACGTTGTATTTGTGTTGTCGAATATTGGTTAGGAAATCACCAAATATTAATGGTCAAATCAACGTCAAAACCTGACATGGAAGAAACGTTGTCAAAAAGCATGTTGTTTCAACGTTGTATTTGTGTTCTCGAATATCGGTTGGTAAATGACCAAAATTTAATGGTCAAATCAACGTCACAACCTGACATTGAATAAACGTCATTAAAAAGCATGTTGTTTCAATGTTGTATTTGTGTTGTAGAATATCGGTTGTGAATTGACCAAATTTCTAGGATCAAATGAATGTCAGAACCCAACATTGATTAAACGTCGTCAAAAAGTATGTTGTTTCAACGTTGTATTTGCGTTGTAGAACATCGGTTGGTAAATGACCAAATTTCAATGGTCGAATCAACGTCACAACCTGACATCGAATAAACATCATCAAAAAACATGTTGTTTCAACGTTGTATTTGTGTTGAAGAATATAGGTTGGGAAATGACCAAAATTCAACGGTCGAATCAAGGTCACAACCTGACATTGAATAAACGTTGTCAAAAAGCATGTTGTTTCAACGTTGTATTTGTGTTGTCGAATATTGGTTAGGAAATCACCAAATATTAATGGTCAAATCAACGTCAAAACCTGACATGGAAGAAACGTTGTCAAAAAGCATGTTGTTTCAACGTTGTATTTGTGTTCTCGAATATCGGTTGGTAAATGACCAAAATTTAATGGTCAAATCAACGTCACAACCTGACATTGAATAAACGTCATTAAAAAGCATGTTGTTTCAATGTTGTATTTGTGTTGTAGAATATCGGTTGTGAATTGACCAAATTTCTAGGATCAAATGAATGTCAGAACCCAACATTGATTAAACGTCGTCAAAAAGCATGTTGTTTCAACGTTGTATTTGCGTTGTAGAACATCGGTTGGTAAATGACCAAATTTCAATGGTCGAATCAACGTCACAAACTGACATCGAATAAACATCATCAAAAAACATGTTGTTTCAACGTTGTATTTGTGTTGAAGAATATAGGTTGGGAAATGACCAAAATTCAACGGTCGAATCAAGGTCACAACCTGACATTGAATAAACGTTGTCAAAAAGCATGTTGCTTCAACGTTGTATTTGTGTTGTAGAATATTGGTTGGTATATGACCAAAATTCAAGGGTCAAATCAACGTCACAACCTGACATTGAATAAACGTCATTAAAAAGCATGTTGTTTCAATGTTGTATTTGTGTTGTAGAATATCGGTTGTGAATTGACCAAATTTCTAGGATCAAATGAATGTCAGAACCCAACATTGATTAAACGTCGTCAGAAAGCATGTTGTTTCAACGTTGTATTTGCGTTGTAGAACATCGGTTGGTAAATGACCAAATTTCAATGGTCGAATCAACGTCACAACCTGACATCGAATAAACATCATCAAAGAACATGTTGTTTCAACGTTGTATTCGTGTTGAAGAATATAGGTTGGGAAATGACCAAAATTCAACGGTCGAATCAAGGTCACAACCTGACATTGAATAAACATTGTCAAAAAGCATGTTGTTTCAACGTTGTATTTGTGTTGTAGAATATTGGTTAGGAAATCACCAAATATTAATGGTCAAATCAACGTCAAAACCTGACATGGAAGAAACGTTGTCAAAAAGCATGTTGTTTCAACGTTGTATTTGTGTTCTCGAATATCGGTTGGTAAATGACCAAAATTCAAGGGTCAAATCAACGTCACAACCTGACATTGAATAAACGTCACTAAAAAGCATGTTGTTTCAACGTTGTATTTGTGTTGTAGAATATCGGTTGTGAATTGACCAAATTTCTAGGATCAAATGAATGTCAGAACCCAACATTGATTAAACGTCGTCAAAAAGCATGTTGTTTCAACGTTGTATTTGCGTTGTAGAACATCGGTTGGTAAATGACCAAATTTCAATGGTCGAATCAACGTCACAACCTGACATTGAATAAACGTCATTAAAAAGCATGTTGTTTCAACGTTGTATTTGTGTTGAAGAATATAGGTTGGGAAATTACCAAAATTCAACGGTCGAATCAAGGTCACAACCTGACATTGAATAAACGTCGTCAAAAAGCATGTTGTTTCAACGTTGTATTTGTGTTGTCGAATATCGGTTTTGGAAATTACCAAATATTAATGGTCAAATCAACGTCAAAACTTGACATGGAAAAAACGTTGTCAAAAAGCATGTTGTTTCAACGTTGTATTTGTGTTGTCGAATATCGGTTGGTAAATGACCAAAATTCAACGGTCAAATCAACGTCACAACCTGACATTGAATAAACCTCATTATAAAGCATGTTGTATCTACCTTGTATTGTGTTGTAGAACATCAGTTGGGAAATGACCACATTTCAACGGTCAAATCAACGTCACAACCTAACATCGAATAAACGTCGTCAAAAAGCATGTTGTTTCAACGTTGTATTTGCGTTGTAGAATATTGGTCGAGAAATGACCAAAATTCAACGGTCAATTCAACGTCAGAACCCAACATTGATTAAACGTCGTCAAAAGCATGTAGGTTCGGGGATGGCGTGGCGAAGTTGGTAGAGTGGCCGTGCCAGCAATCTGAGGGTTACTGGTTCAATCCCCACCTTCTACCATCCTAGTCACGTCCGTTGTGTCCTTGAGCAAGACACTTCACCCTTGCTCCTGATGGGTCCTGGTTAGCGCCTTGCATGGCAGCTCCTGCCATGAATGGGTGAATGTGGAAATAGTGTCAAAGCGGAACGATAACACGCTTTGAGTTCCTTTTAAAAAAGGTAGAAAAGCGCTATACAACCCTTTTTTTTTTTTTTTTTTTAGTTGCTCAACGTCAGGACTTAATTCAACAACGTATCAACGTTGTTTTAATGCAGGGGTGTCCAAAGTGCGGCCCGGGGGCCATTTGCGGCCCGCAGCTAATTGTTTACCGGCCCGCCACACGTTCTGGAAATGCTATTGCAAAAATAAAATAAAAACATTTAAAAAAGTGGAATGAGGTGAAATCTGACTAGAAAAAGTTGTAATGTTGACACAAAGCTGCCATGCAGGCTGTTTGTATTTCTTTTGTCTATCTTTATTTTTATTTTTTTGTCATTGCTCAAAAAAAAAAAATCTATGTTATAATGAATTATTGACCTATTCAAGGCTCCAATTATTTCAAATATTTCACTTTAAAATGTTTTATGTGGAAAATATTGCATATATCGTGTGGTTGCCAGACGAAAACATTAACGTTTTCTTCGACAAAAGAGCATAAAACAAACAAAATAATAGTTCAAACGTAAAATCGACAAATATATCTGAAGTTGAGCTCGTAACTTAAGTGTTGAAAGCAAAAAAAACCTAATAAAAATGTATCACTTTATGAGTGGGGCACCTTTTGGATCCCAAATATTTTTAATGGGATTTTATTTATCTTTTCACTGTGATTACTCAAAAATAATAATGAATTAAAATCAATGGTGTCCTGCATTATTGATCGTTTTAAAGGCCTACTGAAATGATTTTTTTTTATTTAAACGGGGATAGCAGATCTATTCTATGTGTCATATTTGATCATTTCGCGATATTGCCATATTTTTGCTGAAAGGATTTAGTATAGAACAACGACGATAAAGATTGCAACTTTTGGTATCTGATAAAAAAAGGCTTGCCCCTACCGGAAGTAGCGTGACGTAGTCAATTGAACATATACGCAAAGTTCCCTATTGTTTACAATGATGGCCGCATGAAGTGAGAGAGATTCGGACCGAGAAAGCGACAATTTCCCCATTAATTTGAGCGAGGATGAAAGATTTGTGGATGAGTAAAGTGCAAGTGAAGGACTAGTGGGGAGTTGAAGCTATTCAGATAGGGAAGATGCTGTGAGAGGCGGGGGTGACCTGATATTCAGCTGGGAATGACTACAACAGTAAATAAACACAAGACATATATATACTCTATTAGCCACAACACAACCAGGCTTATATTTAATATGCCACAAATTAATCCTGCATAAAAACACCTGCGTGTTTGTTACGCTAGCTCCTAGCTCCTCTGCTAGCTCCTAGCTCCATAGAACACGCCAATACAATTCAAACACCTGATCAACACACACAATCACTCAGCCCAAAAGACCGTTCACCTAACCCAAGGTTCATAAAGCTTATATATTTTTAAAAAGTTACGTACGTGACGCGCACATACGGTCAAGCTATCACATGTTTAGCAGCCAAGTCTGCATACTCACGGTACCTGATATTCAGCTGGGAATGACTACAACAGTAAATAAACACAAGACATATATATACTCTATTAGCCACAACACAACCAGGCTTATATTTAATATGCCACAAATTAATCCTGCATAAAAACATCTGCGTGTTTGTTATGCTAGCTCCTAGCTCCTATGCTAGCTCCTAGCTCCATAGAACACGCCAATACAATTCAAACACCTGATCAACACACACAATCACTCAGCCCAAAAGACCGTTCACCTAACCCAAGGTTCATAAAGCTTATATATTTTAAAAAAAGTTACGTACATACGCAAAAAAAAGTTGCGCACATACGGTCAAGCGATCAAATGTTTAGAAGCCAAAGCTGCATACTCACAGTAGCACGTCTGCGTCTTTGTCATCCAAATCAAAGTAATCCTGGTAAGAGTCTGTGTTGTCCCAGTTCTCTACAGGCGTATGTGTATCGAAGTCAAAAGTCCTCCTGGTTAGAGTCTCTGTTATCCGAGTTCTTCCATCTTGACTGCATCTTTCGGGAATGTAAACAACGAAGCGCCGGCTGTGTACTGTTGTTGCTGACTACGTTCGAAAAATACGTCCATTTCGCACCGACAACTTTCTTCTTTGCTTGCTCAGCTTCCTTCTCCATAATGCAATGAACATGATTGCAACAGATTCACGAACACAGATGTCCAGAATACTGTGGAATTATGAAATGAAAACAGAGCTTTTTCGTATTGGCTTCAATGGAGAAGGCATACCCGTGTTCGCCGGTCTACGTCACGCGCATACGTCATCCTCAGAGGCGTTTCGAACCGGAAGTTTAGCGGCAAATTTAAAATGTCACTTTATAAGTTAACCCGGCCGTATTGGCATGTGTTATAATGTTAAGATTTCATCATTGATATATAAACTATCAGACTGCGTGGTCGGTAGTAGTGGGTTTCAGTAGGCCTTTAAGGCTCTAATTACTTCACATCAAACATTGCTTTCTGAATGTTTTGGGCAGTGGGGGAAATACTGCATATTTCAGTTTTATTATAAAAAAACAAAGTTGTCTTTGACAGAAAAGGCATAAAACCTTTTTGTTTTTTTTAACTTTATATCAACCTGAAGTTGGTATACTGTAGAGATTTACTGTAAGCGTTAAATTAATAAAAAAAATAATAATAATTGGACTTGTTTTAAAACATTTTAATGACTTAGACCAGTGGTCCCCAACCTTTTTGTAGCTTGAAAAATTGTCCCACAGACGGGGGGGTGATTTTTTTTTGATTTTTTTTTTTCATAAAGAAATACAATCATGTGTGCTTACGGACTGTATCCCTGCAGACTGTATTGATCTATATTGATATATAATGTGTATATTGTGTTTTTTATGTTGATTTAATAAAAAATAAAAAATAAAAAATAAATTAAATTAATAAATTTTTTTACATTTCTTGTGCGGCCCGGGACCACTGACTTAGACCCTTTATGGTCCCCTAGGGAGCCCTAAAGGTAAAAAACAAAAAAAAAATCCATATATTTTGTTATGGTTTGAATATGAAAATGATCAAAATGGCCCCCGCATGCTTTAATTTTTCCGTGTGCGGCCCTCAGTGGAAAAAGTTTGGACACCCCTGTTTTAATGTCTCGTTCCTGCTGGACTAGAACTAAAACAAAAAATCTGATAGGAATTTTTCCATGTGTGTCAAAGTTTTGTGCTAAAAGTGAAAGAGGGCGGTGTATCATTTTTACAACACTCAAGTTAGCGCCCTCTAGTCATCTGAGTAAAATTGCAAAAAAAAAAAAAAAATCCCCTTTAGGCTGAATGGTATTTTTTCTGCCGCATATTAATTAGGCTGATTTAGCCGTGTTCCAAATGTGGTCATTTTCCAGCCAAACTCCTTGGACTGACCCCAGCAGCCAGAAGGTGAGAGGAAGCCCAGCTGGACTGACTGAAGCAGCCATGCACACACCCGTGCACCCCCTCCCCCCCCCCCCCCCCTCCCTTTGTCCCGCCGACCGTCTCGGCGTGGCCAGGGGCGACTGTCATCCCCAAATCCCCTCTGCTGTGGTGTGAGGCCAGGCGACCAGAGGGCAAACAGCACTGATTGGTCCGGCAGCCAGGGCCAGGAAAGCGTCGGACTGGAGAGAGAGGCGAGGTGGACTGGGTTGGAGGGGATGCACGAGGGGGAAAGACGGTCAGCGGGACCTCTGCACAGCCTGAGGCCAACACAGCGGCGGGGAGACGGCAGTTCCCATGTCTATTGTTCAGCTGATCCTATAAACAATATTACAATCCTGCTGATCTGCTGAGTATTAGCCAGTCCGTGCTGGCTTTTCCGCTTATAAAGCAAGTAGCAAAACAGGGCAGACTCTTGGTATAAACCTCTTAATTTCACAGGGTTAGCGTGGCATGTAGGTTAATAGTTTTAGTTCATGGACCAGTTTATACTCCCCTAATGTACCCAGCTTATACGAACGTACCGATAAACGACATTAATGATAAACCGCGGTAAAACTCCTAGTGGTTTTTATGAGAGATGTCCGATAATGGCTTTTTTGCCAATATCCAATATTACGATATTGTCCAACTCTTAATTACCGATTCCGATATCAACCGATACCGATATATACAGTCGTGGAATTAACACATTATTATGCCTAATTTTGTTGTGATGCCCCGCTGGATGCATTAAACCAGTGGTACCCAACCACCGGGCCGCGGCCCAGTACCAGTCCATGGACCGATTGGTACAGGGCCATGAAAAAAAAAAAAAAAAAAAAAAAATTATTTTATTGTATTTTTTTTAATTAAATCAACATAAAAAACACAATATATACATTATATATCAATATAAATCAATAAAACCTGCAGGGATACAGTCCGTAAGCACACATGATTGTATTTCTTTATGACAAAAAAAAAAAAAAAAAAAAAAAAAAAAATTGGACCTCGCGACGTCACGCGCATTCGTCATCCTCCAAAGGCGTTTTGAACCGGAAGTTCCCCGGGAAATTTAAAATTGCACTTTATAAGTTAACCCGGCCGTATTGGCATGTGTTGCAATGTTAAGATTTCATCATTGATATATAAACTATCAGACTGCGTGGTCGGTAGTAGTGGCTTTCAGTAGGCCTTTAACTTTGGACAATGCGATTAATCGTGATTATATTTTTTTATCCTTGGACAGCCCTTGTAAGAACACATAAAGACTTTTTGAGCACATGAAATACGACTGTGATAATATCGTTAACTGTAAACATTGTGGTGACAATACCCGTGATATAAAATGTACCGTATTTTTCGGACTATAAGTCGCAGGTTTTTTTCATAGTTTGGCCGACTTATGCTCAGGAGCGACTTATGTGTGAAATTATTAACACATTACAGTAAAATATCAAATAATATTATTTAGCTCATTCACGTAAGAGACTAGACGTATAAGATTTCCTCGGATTTAGCGATTAGGAGTGACAGATTGTTTGGTAAACGTATAGCATGTTCTATATGTTATAGTTATTTGAATGACTCTTACCATAATATGTTACGTTAACATACCAGGCACGTTCTCAGTTGGTTATTTATGCCTCATATAACGTACACTTATTCAGCCTGTTGTTCACTATTCTTTATTTATTTTAAATTGCCTTTTAAATGTCTATTCTTGGTGTTGGGTTTTATCAAATAAATTTCCCCCAAAAAATGCGACTTATATATATATAAGTGCGACTTATATATGTTTTTTTCCTTTGTAGTGGAATGTCCGAAGTTTAAACAGCAACAAAAGTGAATTTAGTACAAAAAGTTTATTTACCCGTAGTCAAAAGTGCAAGTCGGATTGAGCTGTCCATGCAGACAAACAAACGTCCTCCGGAGGACACAAGAATCAAGCAATCTTCCAGAGTCCTGGTCTCCTGGCCATTTTATCTGTTTCCCCACGCCCCAAGGTCCCGTTGTTTTCGACATGTTTGTTTTGCAACATCCTTGAATCCCTTAGTCATGCTTAGACAATCAAAAAAATTTGTAGAATGGTCAGAGCGACTCCATATTCAACTTTGTCCTACATCTGGTCCTTCAATGGTATAGAATAGAAGAGAAATGAAATGAGCAGACATTCTTAATAGACACGAAATACAGTTCAAAGGTCAGAAATTCTACTACACCTTCTTTATTATGCATTATCCGCCGGTGCGACTTATACTCCAAAAAAATACGGTATTTGTGTGCCGTATATAAAAGTGATAGCAGGCAATGTGGCGTCTGCACGCTTTTTCCAGTGTTAATTAAGGATTCTGAAGACCAATTAAAAGTTGCAGTCACACCGAGCAAGGTTCCTATTATTTGGTGAGACGGTGAGATGGGGGGAGATCGAACGCCGCGCCGACCGAGATAAACGTAGGCTGAGATGGCGGCGGGATAACCGGTTATCTCAGCGTTCACATGCCTTTCAGCTTTGTCCTTCTCCTACCCTCGTTCCGCTCCCTCTATCTGCGCCTCTCTATCTTTCTGGATCTCTTGCAAGTAATCTGTTTCCTCTGCTTCCCATGTCCCCGTGTCCTCTTTCAATTTAAACGTGCTTATCCCGGCTCGTCAATGTATGGCAGCGTATGTACAGCTGAATATATAACTTCAACCACGAACCTTCCTCTCGCCAGCATGAATTATATAGAGTCCAATTATCATTCTTAATCTACACTTTCTTATGGATTCTCAAACAGGGGGTCGGCAACCTGAAATGTTAAAAGAGCCGTATTGGACCAATAATAGAAAAAAACCAATCTCTCTGGAGCCACAAAAAATTAAAAGCCTTATATAAGTCTTATAATGAAGGCAACACATGGTGTAAGTGTCTATATTAGCTATAATAGCCTACTATCAAAATGACTATGTGTTGCAGGCTGACACTAATCTTTGTTGACAGAAATGTTGAAATGTAATATTTATTCTACACAAATATGTAATAATAACATAAATATTTCAGAGGGTGAGATAACTCCTGGAAATGACTGGCTCAGAATGGCCAAAAGTATACATGTGTGTGTCCAAGTTAAAGGACACGACAGGCTGTCTTCTTCTAATGGATTCATTACAATCTTTGGCAAGCTAGGCAACGTTTGCTGTGGTCTGGAACAACATGGCACACAAACAACTATGAGAAATGCAGCCATTATTACATACAGATAATGTGTCATGAGACATGCAAATATAAATTAAATACACAGAGGACATCAGTAAAGGAAATTGAATGAAATCAAATATACCTAGGCATAATGATGCAATATGTACATACAGCTAGCCTAAAGAGCATGTTAGCATCGATTAGCTTACAATCATGCACTGGCCAAATATGTCTGATTCGCACCCCAACAAGTTAATAACAACAACAAAGCACACTTTTGTGCATTCACGCACAGTACAAAACGTTTGGTGGACAAAATGAGATAAAGGAGTGATTACCTACATCCCTTCATAAAATAGATGAACAGCTCTGATTAATTTCTACATTACTTAAAAGAAAACGGGTTTTGTTTCTACCCAAACATTTAATAAAGTCAAACACAAATAAGGTAATAAGAAAAGTATCCAACTCTTCTCTTTTCTAAAGTAAATCTGTGTATATATATATATATATATATATATATATATATATATATATATATATATATATATATATATATATATATATATATATATATATATATATATATATATATATATATATATATATATATATATATATATATATATATATATTTTTTTTTTTTTTTTTTTTTTAATTTATTTTTTTTTTCAAAGAAAGATTTTAGATTATTTTTTTAATCGATTAAAAATCATTACGAATAAGAATTGCGATTAATTTGAAAATAGATATTTTTTGACACCCCTACTGTCCAGTACAGGGGTCCCCAAACCTTTTGACTCGGGGGGCTCATTTGGTTAAAAAAATTTGGCCGGCTGGTAGCTGGGCTGTATATATATATATATATATATGTATATATATATATATATATATATATATATATATATATATATATATATATATATTCTTAGCACAATGATATCACGTTAGCGATGGGAATATGCATTTTTAGACACTCTGCTAGGAGACACCGAGATTAACAAGCAGTAGAAAATGGATTAGAAAGGACAGATTAAAAAAAATAAATAAAGAAATATAAAAATACACAATTGTATTTTAGTTTTTAACTTGGGACTTCCCACAGGCCGGATTTTGGACGCTGGCGGGCCGCAGTTTGGGGACCCCTGATCTAGTATGTTCAGTTTCTTATTTAATAACAAAAATTGTTTTTTGATTTCCATAAGAATGTTACGATTTGTCACACCAGGTTAGAGTCTGTGTTTGTGTCAAGTAGTTTAGTGGCCTGTTACGTTTTCAATGCTCGTTTTCTCCCTTGGTTACGATTTATTGTTGCACCTGATTTCTGTTTTTTGATTAACGTCCTCACCTGATTCTTCCCCTAATCGCTCCCCTTTATATTCAGGAGTTTTACCCTGTCTTAGTTGCTGGACTGTTTTTTTTTTTTTGCTGTTCATTATACGCGAGAGTTTGTTTGTTGGTTTTGTTGTTTGTTTCACATTACCTATGTTTGCTCATGTGCATGCTATGCTAAGCTCACACCAGTTTGTGTTACCTTGTGTATTGAAGTAAAGAACAGATGTTTATTGGGATAAGGTAAACATCTGTTCAGTATTTTAACATAAAAGTGTTTGATTGTGAGGCATTAAAAGCCACAAAATGCAACGGGTCCATCAGACCCACAAACGCTGGCTGAGTAACAACAATATGAACGTTGCACGGAAAATTTCTCTGCCAGTTTCTGCATCCCACAGGGATTCTTCTTTTGTGTTTCTGCACCTGCGGTTCCCACACAAGGTTGCAACATTGTTTGTCAACACTGCTCTCATTTTCTCGCACATTTGACCCTCTGATGTTCTGTGTACTTACACTCTGTCCTCCTCCTGTCTAGGCCTGCTGTGTGTGTGGGTGGGTGGGTGGGTGCGTGTGGTACACAGAACATCAATTTCCACACTTCTTTTAGTCCCGGGTCCAGTGGACCCAGACATCTTATATGTAATAGAAATGTGTAGGGGGGGTGTATGGTGTGTGGTCATTAAACATGTATTCTGATATAGTTCTTCACAGAAAATGAGCCAAAGTCAGTGAGTCTCAGTTTGAAAAATTAATTTATTGTATCATTTTTCTTTTAAGAAAAAAATTAAAACGGGTCCCACAGACCCCAACACCACCCAAGGGTTAATGATCCACAAGGGAAATTGTTTCACACAGTAGCTCAGTTATAAAGGATGGGAAAACAAAAAACAAAAAAGGTATAAAGTAGACAAAAAATGTACCATAGTAGCAATATAAATATAACATTAGGGCTGCAACTAACGATTAATTTGATAATCGATTAATCTGTCGATTATTACTTCGATTAATCGATTAATAATCAGATAAAAGAGACAAACTACATTTCTATCCTTTCCAGTATTTTATTGAAAAAAAAACAGCGTTATTTTTATTTTTTTTGTGACTTTTTATCTGGTATTGTTTTGCATCTGATCAATTTCTGTGACTTTCCTTTTCTTTTTTAAGTGTGAACGGTGGAGAGGTCCTCGAGAGGTGATCTTGGGATCACTTCCTGAGGATTCTTGATGCCGAGGAATGTTCATCCATCTTGCTGTGGTCTCGATAGCCTGCTGATCCTGAGCCGGAGCGGGATGGCTATATATATATATATATATATATATATATATATATATATATATATATATATATATATATATATATATATATATATATATATATATATATATATATATATATATATATATATATATATATACAATATCTGGGTATTTTTTCTAATAATGTTTATACTGTAAACCTTGAGTTGTTAACGTTCAAGTGCACCTCTCTCCTCAAGTGTGCATGTGAGTGTGTATGAGTGGATGTGTGATTGACTGGTAAATGTGATTTTAACTGTAAAATTCAATAAAAATATTTGCACAAAAAAAAAGAAAAAAAACAGCTAAGTGGCACCATACTTATTTTGATTATTGTTTCTCAGCTGTTTGTACATGTTGCAGTTTATAAATAAAGGTTTATAAAAAAAAAATTTAAATGTAAAAAAAAAAAAAAAAAAAAAAAAAATGTGCCTCTGCGCATGCGCATAGCATAGATCCAACGAATCGATGACTAAAATAATCGCCAACTATTTTTATAATCGATTTTAATCGATTTAATCGATTAGTTGTTGCAGCCCTATACAACATATATGTAATATTTTCAATGTATATATACAGTATAATAAATATACAATATATATATATAACAAATCCAAATTACTATGTACAATATTTAACAGCTGCAGGGGAAAGAAGAAAAAAAGGTCAGCATATGACAAAGAAACGTATATTTAATGTATCATAAGATTTTCTATTAAAGCCAATAATGACATTGGGTCCAACCCTAGAGTTGTGTGATAATTTAGGGCTATGCTGCAAACACACAAAAAATTGGTGGCAAACAGGCAAAGGTTTTCCATGAAGGCATCCTTTGGTCCCGCTAACAATGATGAATCGTCCTGTAATTCACTGTCTAAAAAAACACCCACCATGCTAGTACCAGTGTGTGTACTATGTTGCAGATTAGGAGGTGTGAGCGAGACAGCAGATGGGTATGTCTAAAAAAAAAATAAAAAAATAAAAAATAAAAAAAGCCCCTAGCTCTCAACATCAATCAATGAGCACGGGTCGGGATTGATGCGGAGGAGGAGGCGGCACATTTCACTATTCCAGATGAAAAGTCTTCACAAGATACCACAATCACGCATACTCGCGGCGTCCAATTAAGACGAGGGGGAGATCTATCCAGGCGCTAATTTGACGTACCCCTATATGTGAGGGCTACCTTGTCCTCCCGTATACGTGGAATGAAAGTCACTCCGTTTAATGTACATCACACGTGAGCATTTGTGTACGCTTGGACGAGACAGCTGCTCGTTCAACCTCATCTATCCCTCATAAATCAGTTCATCAGTGCATTTCTTGCTGTGTCACTGTGTGTGTGTGTGTGTGTGTGTGTGTGTGTGTGTGTGTGTGTGTGTGTGTGTGTGTGTGTGTGTGTGTGTGTGTGTGTGTGTGTGTGTGTGTGTGTGTGTGTGTGTGTGTGTGTGTGTGTGTGTGTGTGTGTGTGTGTGTGTGTGTGTGTGTGTGTGGGTGTGTGTGTGTGTGTGTGTGGTGTGTGTGTTCTTGTATTTTTACCCCTCTTGAGACATCAAGAAGGAAAAGTACCTTCCATATGAGGACCGGTGAACAAGGTCCCAATACGGAAAACCATTGCATCTAATAGAGAATGTCTCATTTGCACCCCTGGTGGTGAAATCTATCAAAATTAAGGTGGTCCCAAAGAAAAGGGATTTTCCAAATTGACCGTGTGTCGGTTTTAAAAGTGTTCCTCCTCTGGTCAACATATGAAATAACAAGTGTGTGTAAAAATTAGAAGTGCTCCCCCTATGGTCAACATATGAAATTAAAAGTGTGTGTAAGAAATTGAAACGCGCCCCCTTTGGCCAATAATAATGAAATAAATATGTATATAGAAACATACTGAAATAACTTGAAGTAAAAAATGAAGATTATAAAACAATTACAAACAAAGAAATTCAAAAAAATATATATAAAATGAACTAAAAGCAGTCTTTTTCTCACAATGTGTCGACTTCTTTCTTATAAAATTGGGAACAATTGCTCATGTTCTTTCTGTTTGTTTCTGTAATATTGCAATATTTTCTCATAGAATTTTTACTTTTTTATGTAAAATTACAAATTTTTAATGCAAAACGGTGACATGTGTCATATAAAATTCTGACTTTTATCCCAATATTGCCAAATTTTTAGTTGTTCTTGTAAAATAGTGACATTGTTTGAGTAAAACGATTCCGATTATTAACGTAATATTGCCAACGTTTTTAAGTTTTCTTATAAAATTGTGACTTTCGTCGAGTAAAATTACAACTCTTTTTATAAAATTGACAGAATTTTAAGGTTCTCTTGTAAAATTGTGACTGTAATTGAGTAGAATTCCAGCTTTTATCATAATATTGCACAAATGTTCAGTTTTTCTTGCAAAATTTTGACTTGCGTTGAGTAAAATGACATACTGTAATAACTTGAAGTAAATAATGAAGATTAAAAACCAATTACAAACAAAAAATTAAAATTAATTAAAAGCAGTCTTTTTCTCACAATGTGTCGATTTCTTTCTAATAAAATTGGGAACAATTTCTCATGTTCTTTCTGTTTCTGTAATTCTGCAGTATTTTCTCGTAACATTATTACTTTTTAATGTAAAATTACTACTTTTTGATGCAAAACGGTGACATTTGTCATATAAAATTCTGACTTTTATCCCAATATTGCCAAATTTTTTGTTGTTCTTGTAAAATAGTGACATTGTTTGAGTAAAACGATTCCGATTATTAACGTAATATTGCCAACGTTTTTAAGTTTTCTTATAAAATTGTGACTTTCGTCGAGTAAAATTGCAACTCTTTTTATAAAATTGACACAATTTTAAGGTTCTCTTGTAAAATTGTGACTGTAATTGAGTAGGATTCCAGCTTTTATCATAATATTGCACAAACGTTCAGTTTTTCTTGTAAAATTTTGACTTGCGTTGAGTAAAATGACATACTGTAATAACTTGAAGTAAACAATGAAGATTAAAAACCAATTACAAACAAAAAATTTAAATAAACTAAAAGCAGTCTTTTTCTCACAATGTGTCGACTTCTTTCTTATAAAATTGGGAACAATTTCTCATGTTCTTTCTGTTTCTGTAATTTTGCAATATTTTCTCATAACATTATTACTTTTTTATGTAAAATTACTACTTTTTGATGCAAAACGGTGACATTTGTCATATAAAATTCTGACTTTTATCCCAATATTGCCAATTTTTTTGTTGTTCTTGTAAAATAGTGACATTTTTTGAGTAAAACGATTCCGATTATTATCGTAATATTGCCAACGTTTTTAAGTTTTCTTATAAAATTGTGACTTTCGTCGAGTAAAATTACAACTCTTTTTATAAAATTGACACAATTTTAAGGTTCTCTTGTAAAATTGTGACTGTAATTGAGTAGAATTCCAGCTTTTATCATAATATTGCACAAACGTTCAGTTTTTCTTGTAAAATTTTGACTTGCGTTGAGTAAAATGACATACTGTAATAACTTGAAGTAAATAATGAAGATTAAAAACCAATTACAAACAAAAAATAAAAATAAAAATTAACTAAAAGCAGTCTTTTTCTCACAATGTGTCGACTTCTTTCTTATAAAATTGGGAACAACTTCTCATATTCTTTCGGTTTCTGTAATATTGCAATATTTTCTCATAGAATTATTACTTTTTTATGTAAAATTACTCATTTTTGATGCAAAACGGTGACATTTGTCATATAAAATTCTGACTTTCATCCCAATATTGCCATTGTTTTTGTTGTTCTTGTAAAATAGTGACATTGTTTGAGTAAAACGATTCCGGTTATTATCGTAATATTTTAAGTTTTCTTATAAAATTGTGAAATTTGTCGAGTAAAATTACAACTCTTTTTATAACATTGACAGAATTTTAAGCTTCTCTTGTAAAATTGTGACTGTAATTGAGTAGAATTCCAACTTTTATCATAATATTGCACAAATGTTCAGTTTTTCTTGTAAAATTTTGACTTGCGTTGAGTAAAATGACGACTTTTATTATATTACTGCCAATTTTTTTGTTGTTCTTGTATAATAGTGACATTTTTTGAGTGAAATTATGACTATTGTCATAATTTTGCCAAGTAAAAATTCTGATTATTATTATAATATTGCCAAAATTCTGAAGTTTTCTTATAAAATTGTGACTTTTGTCAAGTAAAATTACGACTCTTTTCATCAAATTGCCAAAATGTTTAGCTTTTTTTGTAAAATTGCGACTGTAATTAAGTACAATTCTAACTTTATCATAATATTGCACTAATGTTCCGTTTTTCTTGTAAAATGTTGACTTGCGTTGAGTAAAATGACGACTTTTATTATAAAGTCTAAGGTTTTCTTGTGAAACTGTGACCTTTTTCTTGTGAAATTCCAACTCATTTTTCACAACAAGCTTTTTTATATTTGCATAGTATGTATATATTATTAATGTTGTAAATAAAAATCTTTATATATCTAGAAAGGGTGGTCCTGAAGAGGAAGGCATTATTCGGAGTTCTCAAGAAGGTAAGAAATATAAGAAAATGTGTGTGTGTGTGTGTGTGTGTGTGTGTGTGTGTGTGTGTGTGTGTGTGTGTGTGTGTGTGTGTGTGTGTGTGTGTGTGTGTGTGTGTGTGTGTGTGTGTGTGTGCGTGTGTGTGTGTGTGTGTGTGTGTGTGTGTGTGTGTGTGTGTGTGTGTGTGTGTGTGTGTGTGTGTGTGTGTGTGTGTGTGTGTGTGTGTTTCTACCCTTTTTGAGACATCAACAAGGAAAAGTACCTTCCATATGAGTGAACAAGTTAGGACCGAAATCATGGTCCCAATACGGAAAACCATTGCATCTAATAGAGAGCTAAATACTAGAGTCCGTGAACATTGCTCCAAAGTCAGGATTTGTTGTTGATTTAATGTGCATACAAAAGTAAACATTAACAGGTGCAAAGGCAGCAATATATGATAAAACAAGACGGCAGCTCCCATATGTGACCATAGGATGAACAAATACACTACGGTACTAAGACTATAGTGGCCATTAACAGTTAGCTTCTATAGTTGGGTTGCCCAAAGTGCGGCACAGGGGCCATTTGTGGTCCGTGACTCGTTTGTCATCGGCCTTAAGCACATAACAAACAACAAAAAATGTAAATCTAATTTGCACCCCTGGTGGTGAATTCTATTAAAATTAGTGTGGCTCCAAAAGGGGGGAATTTTTCAAATTGACTGTGTGTCGGTTTTTAAAAGTGCTCCCCTTCTGGTCAACATATGAAATAACAAGTGTGTGTAAAAATTTGAAGTGCTCCCCCTCCGGCCAACATATAAAATAACAAGTGTGTGTAAGAAATTGAAATGCGACCCCTTTGGCCAAAATTAATAAAACAAATTTAAGTATATAGAGACATACTGTAATAACTTGAAGTAAATAATGAAGATTAAAAACCAATTACAAACAAAAAATTCAAAAAAAAAAAAAAAGCAAAAAAATAACAAAAAGCTTACCTTTTTTTATATTTGCATAGTTTGTATAAATCTGTACAAATCTTTAGGACCACCCTTTAAAGAGGTAGCCATTTTTCGGAGGTCTCAAGAAGGTAAGAAATACAAGTGCGTGTGTGTGTGTGTGTGTGTGTGTGTGTGTGTGTGTGTGTGTGTGTGTGTGTGTGTGTGTGTGTGTGTGTGTGTGTGTGTGTGTGTGTGTGTGTGTGTGTGTTTACACAGTCCCCTTTAGGGGACCTCTGACGGTATGGGGACCAAAAAACAGGTCCCCTAAAGCAGTGGTCCCTAACCTTATTGTAGCTGGGGACCGGTCAACGCTTGAAAATGTGTCCTACGGACCGGGGGGTGTGGGGGGGGCCTTTTTTTTTTTTTTTTTTTTCATAAAGAAATACAATCATGTGGGCTTACGGACTGTATCCCTGAAGATTGTATTGATCTATATTGATATATAATGTATATATTGTGTTTATTGTGTTGATTTAATTTAAAAAAAAAAAAAAAAAAACTTTTTTATTTTTTTTATTTTATTTTTTTTTTAATTTCTTGCGCGGCCCGGTACCAATCGGTCCGGCCCGGTGGTTGGGGACCACTGCCCTAAAGAAAAACCTTTTTAAATGATAGTCAGATCCATTCTGAAGATGCCTATGTGATGAGTAATGACTTTGTATTTTATTTCTGTGGTTTTAAGGTAAAATAAAATAATCCTTTATTGATCCCACAACAGGGAAATTTGGGTTACTTTGTTTACGTGTTTCAAATATTGGTAAAAGAGAAAATACATTTTCTTGAAAACTGTGATTCTGTATGGTATCCATCCTTGGGTAAAACTAATCTATTTTTTCCCTTGTCCCCACAAGTGATGATCAAAAACTTGGTCCCCATTCCAAATGATAACCAGTGTGTGTGTGTGTGTGTGTGTGTGTGTGTGTGTGTGTGTGTGTGTGTGTGTGTGTGTGTGTGTGTGTGTGTGTGTGTGTGTGTGTGTGTGTGTGTGTGTGTGTGTGTGACAGATGAACACGGACTAGTGTACGAGCAGAGCCGGATGACAATGACAGGACTTGATGAGCAGATATAGCTGGCTGCTGATGCCCTGACCATATGGACGGGTATTGTGGTGCCTCCCCCTCACCGCCACAGATGGCGCCCGCAGCAGCACAACACAACAAAACCTACGCCATTGTTTTACCACGAGCAGTCATAATAAAGGGAAGGCGGGAGAAAAGAGGAGAAAAAAAAATAATTACTTCTGCCAGCCAGGGGAAAAAAAAAATAGATGCTGTCCTTCTCGGGCGCTGGTGTCCAGAAGGGCAGATTCCTGAGAGAACGCCGCCAGAATGCTCCTTGGTAATTGGCCGTCATGGTAATGAGCGCCTAATTATACCCGGCGCAGGGGCGGCCTACGCGCTGGCGGCCCCCGTGACCCGCTTTGTGACAAACTGTCTTCTTCATCTCGCCGCGTCGTTCCACGGCCGATCGAACGCGACCCCGAAAATAAAATATTTCCACTGAAATAGTTTGACATATGTACAAATATAGACGGTACACTTGAAGGCACACTCGGATCTTTGGGGCACCGCACGGTTCGATTCCATCGTTGGGGGTAACGATTCGATTCAGAATTTCCATTCAAAATCAATGCTTTTTAATAACATCGGGTGCCAGTTCTATGATTAACGACATACCGTATTTTCCGGACCATAGGGCGCACATTTTCAAGACTTATGCAGATCCCAAATGCAGATCAGCAGGTACCGAAAGGTAAGAAAAGTCGGTTTGGCATAATATTGCGAAACAAAACGCCAGATAATATGTCTTACCTTATACACACACCATAATAATACTGGTATGTTGAAGCACAGTACAAATGTTCAGTTTTTCTTGTAAAATTTTGACTTGCGTTGAGTAAAATGACATACTGTAATAACTTGAAGTAAATAATGAAGATTAAAAACCATTACAAACAAAAAATAAAAATAAAAATAAAAATTAACTAAAAGCAGTCTTTTTCTCACAATGTGTCGACTTCTTTCTTATAAAATTGGGAACAACTTCTCATATTCTTTCGGTTTCTGTAATATTGCAATATTTTCTCATAGAATTATTACTTTTTTATGTAAAATTACTCATTTTTGATGCAAAACGGTGACATTTGTCATATAAAATTCTGACTTTTATCCCAATATTGCCATTGTTTTTGTTGTTCTTGTAAAATAGTGACATTGTTTGAGTAAAACGATTCCGGTTATTATCGTAATATTTTAAGTTTTCTTATAAAATTGTGAAATTTGTCGAGTAAAATTACAACTCTTTTTATAACATTGACAGAATTTTAAGCTTCTCTTGTAAAATTGTGACTGTAATTGAGTAAGATTCCAGCTTTTATCATAATATTGCACAAATGTTCAGTTTTTCTTGTAAAATTTTGACTTGCGTTGAGTAAAATGACATACTGTAATAACTTGAAGTAAATAATGAAGATTAAAAACCAATTACAAACAAAAAATAAAAATAAAAATTAATTAAAAGCAGTCTTTTTCTCACAATGTGTCGACTTCTTTCTTATAAAATTGGGAACAACTTCTCATATTCTTTCGGTTTCTGTAATATTGCAATATTTTCTCATAGAATTATTACTTTTTTATGTAAAATTACTAATTTTTGATGCAAAACGGTGACATTTGTCATATAAAATTCTGACTTTCATCCCAATATTGCCATTGTTTTTGTTGTTCTTGTAAAATAGTGACATTGTTTGAGTAAAACGATTCCGGTTATTATCGTAATATTTTAAGTTTTCTTATAAAATTGTGAAATTTGTAGAGGAAAATTACAACTCTTTTTATAACATTGACAGAATTTTAAGCTTCTCTTGTAAAATTGTGACTGTAATTGAGTAGAATTCCAGCTTTTATCATAATATTGCACAAATGTTCAGTTTTTCTTGCAAAATTTTGACTTGCGTTGAGTAAAATGACATACTGTAATAACTTGAAGTAAAAAATGAAGATTAAAAACCAATTACAAACAAAAAATTAAAATAAACTAAAAGCAGTCTTTTTCTCACAATGTGTCGACTTCTTTCTTATAAAATTGGGAACAACTTCTCATATTCTGTCTGTTTCTGTTATATTGCGATATTTTCTCATAGAATTATTACTTTTTTATGTAAAATTACTAATTTTTGATGCAAAACGGTGACATTTGTCATATAAAATTCTGACTTTCATCCCAATATTGCCATTGTTTTTGTTGTTCTTGTAAAATAGTGACATTGTTTGAGTAAAACGATTCCGGTTATTATCGTAATATTTTAAGTTTTCTTATAAAATTGTGAAATTTGTCGAGTAAAATTACAACTCTTTTTATAACATTGACAGAATTTTAAGCTTCTCTTGTAAAATTGTGACTGTAATTGAGTAGAATTCCAGCTTTTATCATAATATTGCACAAATGTTCAGTTTTTCTTGTAAAATTTTGACTTGCGTTGAGTAAAATGACATACTGTAATAACTTGAAGTAAATAATGAAGATTAAAAACCAATTACAAACAAAAAATAAAAATAAAAATAAAAATTAACTAAAAGCAGTCTTTTTCTCACAATGTGTCGACTTCTTTCTTATAAAATTGGGAACAACTTCTCATATTCTTCCGGTTTCTGTAATATTGCGATATTTTCTCATAGAATTATTACTTTTTTATGTAAAATTACTCATTTTTAATGCAAAACGGTGACATTTGTCATATAAAATTCTGACTTTCATCCCAATATTGCCATTGTTTTTGTTGTTCTTGTAAAATAGTGACATTGTTTGAGTAAAACGATTCCGGTTATTATCGTAATATTTTAAGTTTTCTTATAAAATTGTGAAATTTGTCGAGTAAAATTACAACTCTTTTTATAACATTGACAGAATTTTAAGCTTCTCTTGTAAAATTGTGACTGTAATTGAGTAGAATTCCAGCTTTTATCATAATATTGCACAAATGTTCAGTTTTTCTTGTAAAATTTTGACTTGCGTTGAGTAAAATGACATACTGTAATAACTTGAAGTAAATAATGAAGATTAAAAACCAATTACAAACAAAAAATAGAAATAAAAATTAATTAAAAGCAGTCTTTTTCTCACAATGTGTCGACTTCTTTCTTATAAAATTGGGAACAACTTCTCATATTCTTTCGGTTTCTGTAATATTGCAATATTTTCTCATAGAATTATTACTTTTTTATGTAAAATTACTAATTTTTGATGCAAAACGGTGACATGTGTCATATAAAATTCTGACTTTCATCCCAATATTGCCATTGTTTTTGTTGTTCTTGTAAAATAGTGACATTGTTTGAGTAAAACGATTCCGGTTATTATCGTAATATTTTAAGTTTTCTTATAAAATTGTGAAATTTGTCGAGTAAAATTACAACTCTTTTTATAACATTGACAGAATTTTAAGCTTCTCTTGTAAAATTGTGACTGTAATTGAGTAGAATTCCAGCTTTTATCATAATATTGCACAAATGTTCAGTTTTTCTTGTAAAATTTTGACTTGCGTTGAGTAAAATGACATACTGTAATAACTTGAAGTAAATAATGAAGATTAAAAACCAAAAACAAACAAAAAATAAAAATAAAAATTAACTAAAATCAGTCTTTTTCTCACAATGTGTCGACTTCTTTCTTATAAAATTGGGAACAACTTCTCATATTCTTTCTGTTTCTGTAATATTGCAATATTTTCTCATAGAATTATTACTTTTTTATGTAAAATTACTAATTTTTGATGCAAAACGGTGACATTTGTCATATAAAATTCTGACTTTCATCCCAATATTGCCATTGTTTTTGTTGTTCTTGTAAAATAGTGACATTGTTTGAGTAAAACGATTCCGGTTATTATCGTAATATTTTAAGTTTTCTTATAAAATTGTGAAATTTGTCGAGTAAAATTACAACTCTTTTTATAACATTGACAGAATTTTAAGCTTCTCTTGTAAAATTGTGACTGTAATTGAGTAGAATTCCAGCTTTTATCATAATATTGCACAAATGTTCAGTTTTTCTTGTAAAATTTTGACTTGCGTTGAGTAAAATGACATACTGTAATAACTTGAAGTAAATAATGAAGATTAAAAACCAATTACAAACAAAAAATAAAAATAAAAATTTAACTAAAAGCAGTCTTTTTCTCACAATGTGTCGACTTCTTTCTTATAAAATTGGGAACAACTTCTCATATTCTTCCGGTTTCTGTAATATTGCGATATTTTCTCATAGAATTATTACTTTTTTATGTAAAATTACTCATTTTTAATGCAAAACGGTGACATTTGTCATATAAAATTCTGACTTTCATCCCAATATTGCCATTGTTTTTGTTGTTCTTGTAAAATAGTGACATTGTTTGAGTAAAACGATTCCGGTTATTATCGTAATATTTTAAGTTTTCTTATAAAATTGTGAAATTTGTCGAGTAAAATTACAACTCTTTTTATAACATTGACAGAATTTTAAGCTTCTCTTGTAAAATTGTGACTGTAATTGAGTAGAATTCCAGCTTTTATCATAATATTGCACAAATGTTCAGTTTTTCTTGTAAAATTTTGACTTGCGTTGAGTAAAATGACATACTGTAATAACTTGAAGTAAATAATGAAGATTAAAAACCAATTACAAACAAAAAATAGAAATAAAAATTAATTAAAAGCAGTCTTTTTCTCACAATGTGTCGACTTCTTTCTTATAAAATTGGGAACAACTTCTCATATTCTTTCGGTTTCTGTAATATTGCAATATTTTCTCATAGAATTATTACTTTTTTATGTAAAATTACTAATTTTTGATGCAAAACGGTGACATGTGTCATATAAAATTCTGACTTTCATCCCAATATTGCCATTGTTTTTGTTGTTCTTGTAAAATAGTGACATTGTTTGAGTAAAACGATTCCGGTTATTATCGTAATATTTTAAGTTTTCTTATAAAATTGTGAAATTTGTCGAGTAAAATTACAACTCTTTTTATAACATTGACAGAATTTTAAGCTTCTCTTGTAAAATTGTGACTGTAATTGAGTAGAATTCCAGCTTGTATCATAATATTGCACAAATGTTCAGTTTTTCTTGTAAAATTTTGACTTGCGTTGAGTAAAATGACATACTGTAATAACTTGAAGTAAATAATGAAGATTAAAAACCAAAAACAAACAAAAAATAAAAATAAAAATTAACTAAAATCAGTCTTTTTCTCACAATGTGTCGACTTCTTTCTTATAAAATTGGGAACAACTTCTCATATTCTTTCTGTTTCTGTAATATTGCAATATTTTCTCATAGAATTATTACTTTTTTATGTAAAATTACTAATTTTTGATGCAAAACGGTGACATTTGTCATATAAAATTCTGACTTTCATCCCAATATTGCCATTGTTTTTGTTGTTCTTGTAAAATAGTGACATTGTTTGAGTAAAACGATTCCGGTTATTATCGTAATATTTTAAGTTTTCTTATAAAATTGTGAAATTTGTCGAGTAAAATTACAACTCTTTTTATAACATTGACAGAATTTTAAGCTTCTCTTGTAAAATTGTGACTGTAATTGAGTAGAATTCCAGCTTTTATCATAATATTGCACAAATGTTCAGTTTTTCTTGTAAAATTTTGACTTGCGTTGAGTAAAATGACATACTGTAATAACTTGAAGTAAATAATGAAGATTAAAAACCAATTACAAACAAAAAATAAAAATAAAAATTTAACTAAAAGCAGTCTTTTTCTCACAATGTGTCGACTTCTTTCTTATAAAATTGGGAACAACTTCTCATATTCTTTCGGTTTCTGTAATATTGCAATATTTTCTCACAGAATTATTACTTTTTTATGTAAAATTACTAATTTTTGATGCAAAACGGTGACATTTCTCATATAAAATTCTGACTTTCATCCAAATATTGCCATTGTTTTTGTTGTTCTTGTAAAATAGTGACATTGTTTGAGTAAAACGATTCCGGTTATTATCGTAATATTTTAAGTTTTCTTATAAAATTGTGAAATTTGTCGAGTAAAATTACAACTCTTTTTATAACATTGACAGAATTTTAAGCTTCTCTTGTAAAATTGTGACTGTAATTGAGTGGAATTCCAGCTTTTATCATAATATTGCACAAATGTTCAGTTTTTCTTGTAAATGGAACATTTAAAGTTTTGCTGTTGTTTACTACATCAACAATATGATTTGTCTGAGTGGCTTCAGAGGACAGATTTTTTTAAAAAGTGAGTTTAAAAATCGATTTTTGTGAATCGATTAAGAATTAATAAAAAAAAAAAAAAAAGGCAAATCATTCGAAAATCCTTTTTTTTTTTGGACCGCCCTAATGCCCAAAGTGGGGCCCGCGGGCCATCTTTGGGCCATCCTGTCATTTTGTTTGGCCCACCAAAGGGTGGCTACCAAATTTAATACATAATCATTATGACTGTGAATCTTTGGGAACCACACAATTTGATTCAATTCGATTGTTGGGGGTAACGATTCGATTCAGAATGGTTTCACACTATTTTTGAGTCAAAAACATCCTTTTTAACAAGATTAACTAAGATTATCTAAATCCCTCTATGAAATTTTTCTATTTCAGTTTCCAAAAACATGGACTCGTCAGACCACAGAACACTTTTCCATAGGCGAAGCCATAGGCGTTTCTGGGTGTTGTTGATAAATGGCTTTCGCTTTGCATAGTAGAGTTTTAACTTGCACTTACTGATGAAGCGACGCACTGTAGTCACTGACCTTGGTTTTCTGAATTGTCCTGAGCCCATGTGGTGATATCCTTTACACGCTGATGTCGCTTTTTGATGCAGTACCGCCTGAGGGATCGAAGGTCCGTAATATCATCGCCTACGTGCAGTGATTTCTCCTTTTGATGATATTACGGATCGTAGATGGTGAAATCCCTAAATTCCTTGCAATAGCTCGTTGAGAAATGTTGTTCTTAAACTGTTCGACAATTTGCTCACGCATTTGTTGACAAAGTGGTGACCCTCGCCCCATCCTTGTTTGTGAATGACTGGGCATTTCATGGAAGCTGCTTTTATACCCAATCATGGCACCCACCTGTTCCCAATTAGCCTGTTCACCTGCAGGATGTTCCAAGTGTTTGATGAGCATTGCTCAACTTCCTCAGTCTTTTTTGCCACTTGTGCCAGCTTTTTTTTTAAACATGTTGAAGGCATCACAGTCCAAATGAGCGTAAATTTGCAAAAAATAACAACTTTTTCCAGTTCGAACGTTAAATACCTTGTCTTTGCAGTCTATTTAATTGAATATAGGTTGAAAAGGATTTGCAAATCATTGTATTCTGTTTTTATTTACCATTTACACAACGTGCCAACTTCACTGGTTTTGGGGTTTGTACATAAACGTTGCAGATTTGCATGTTGATGGAATTAGGCACACAAATTAGCACACAAATATGAGGCTAAACTTCTCACTGGTGTTGCACGGTAAAAATTTGGCCAGCGGACAACCGGCACATTTTCACTTTGGCCCTTGGAGGCCAAACGTTTGGGCCCCCTTTGATTTAATATGTGCATACAAAATGAGCATTAATAATACACTTTAAATTAGTTCACAAACAGCAGCATTTGTTTATTTTGGAACAACACATTTCCACATTGAACTTCCTTGTTAAATAGAGCTAAATGTGTTTACCTTTGCAAAAACAAAAAAGAAAAGAAAAAAAGGCCACTCCAACAGCCTATTCATTCATAATACAGTAGTTCATTGTCTGGTTTTATTTTCGACTGTTTTCCAAATGACTCTGGGGGGCAGCCAAATTAAAATACTGTACCACTTTGACTGAACGCAATTTGAAAGCCCCCCCCCCCCCCCCCCCCACACACACACACCCGACATGCTGGCTTTTGTTTAGCTGGGCTGAAAAGTAAAAAAAATTGTCAGGAGGGAGTCAAACAGAAGGTTTCAATTATTCCAATATATTTGGTTAAAAGTAGGCCTGTCAAACCATTGAAATATATGATGTCCACAGTTTGTTGTTAAAATTTGCAATTAATCCCGAAAAGAAGTTTTTGTTTTCAAGTTTTAATACTATTAACATATGACTGGACAATTTGCTTCATGCAAATATTTGATGATTAAACATTATGCTTCCTTTTTTTTTTTTTTAAATGGCACCAATGATGAATTTAATCTACATTAAAAATACTCTCTTGTGGAGATCAGAGGTCTTTAACAGGGGGTTTGTGACCATAGAGGTACTGGTAAAAAATATATCTTAAAGTCGTCACCGCTAGGTTTTTACGACTAATATACACACACACACATATATATATATATATATATATATATATATATATATATATATATATATATATATATATATATATATATATATATATATATATATATATATATATATATATATATATATATATATATATATATATATATATATATATATATGTATATATATATATATATATATATATATATATATATATATATATATGTATATATATATGTGTGTGTGTGTGTGTGTATATATATATACAGTATTTATATATATATATGTGTGTGTGTGTGTGTATATATATATACAGTATTTATATATATATATATATATATATATACACATATACATATAAACACATATATTGTATATATATACACACACATATATGCACATATATATATATATATATATATATATATATATATATATATATATATAAATATGTATATATATATATATATATATATATATATATATATATATATATATAATATACACACAAATGTATACATATACACACACATATATATGTGTGTATATATATACAAATATATGTGTGTATATATATACATATATATACACACACACACATATATATATATATATATATATATATATATATATATATATATATATATA
>NC_084732.1:85593996-85605535 GCF_033978785.1 Entelurus aequoreus
TTGTTTTACTTTCTTTTTTATCCAAGAAAATGTTTTTTATTTATTTATCTTATTTTATTTTATTTTTTTTTAAAAAAGGGCCTTATCTTCAATAGACCAGGTTGTCAATGAAATTAGATTTGTTTAAAGGGTTTTTTAAACCAGGCCCAGTCCAGATAATGTCCAAGTCGGACTCAGCAACACACACCTTCATTCATGTACACAGAAAAAAATTAGGGAACACAACAGATTGCATATCATTTATAAACAAAATTACATTTTCAAAATAAGCATTTATGTACAGTCCAGATTATGTCCAGGTCACTCAAATTAGGAAACACAACAACAGATATCATATAATCTATAAATATAATTATACTTTCAAAATAAGCCTTTGAGGACTTCTCATCTTTTTTTTAATGTTTTTTGGCATCATTATCGTTCTCAACCATGTAACTTTCTAAAGTTAGAAAATACTGAATAAATGTTTTAAAGAAAGTAATACTAAGTGAATATCTGTTTTTGGCCTTAAAAATTAACATTTTACCGAGTACTATAATTAAATTGACTAAATCATGATTGTCAATGAACTCTCCTAAAATAACAGAAACCACATTAAGCTTAATAAACAAACCAATCCTTAAACACATTTTTTCAACTTCCACCCAAAACAAAGACACAATATGACAATACCAAAACAAATGTAGGGTGGATTCAGGCTCCTGACAACAAAATCGGCAATCATCTGACTCTGTCATATTCCATAATTTTAACATTTTCCCTGTGGGTAAGAAGTTATAAATAATTTTAATTTGAAAATAACGATTTTGCACATCGATAGTGGTTTTATAGATTAGTTTGAATATGGCATCCCATGGCAACGGGCAGTCAAAAAAGGCCTCCCATTTTCCATTTGTGTTGTATGAGGCAGCCTTCAAAGATTTCTTTATTAAATAAAAATTATATATTTTTCTATTTATTTTAGTTCCTTTTTGCCAGCTAGAATTTCTTATTAGAGGTTTACAAACTAATAATTTAGTAGTTCCATAATTAATTATTTGTTTCCATCTTTTCCCAATGACTCCAGTTAGTTGATAAAATGAAAAGCTTGAGCAAGCATCACCATACATAGCTCTAAATTCATCATACTTCATAATTTTACCATTCTCATTGATAATATCATTGACAAAAATGATTCCTCTTTCAAACATATTTTTCCAAAAGAAAGGCTTTCCATCTATTACAATATTAGAGTTCATCCATATTAACTGCTGCAAAATATTGTCTCTTTTTTCTGGCACATAAAATTGAAAACACCACTATGAGTGGATTGTTTCCTTTACCCAGCAGACTCTGGGAGGGAATCACTTGTGAAAAAGGATACAATTTCTTTTGATACAGTACATGTTTTTTGTCCAACAGGACATTTGTGTACCACTCAATGTTTAAATACATCTTTGGAACAATTGATGCTTTTAAAGACAGACACATAGCTTCAAGGTTGAGAAGTTTCAGGCCCCCATATTCATACTCTTTGTACAAAACCTTTCTTTTAATCTTTTCTGGTTTGCCGTTCCAGACAAAATCGAAGACCCTCCGCTCATAAATCTTAAAAAAGTTTTGTGATGGAGCTGGTAATGACAAAAACAAATAAATAAATTGAGGGATAATTAACGAGTTGGCAATAGACATTTTACCATACAAGGTTAGGGATTTCCCTTTCCATAATTGCATAATTTTGTGCAGCTTTCTTAGTCGATTATCATAATTTACTAAGCCTAGATCTTCCAGATTTTCTGGGACAACAACACCAAGTATGTTAACTGGTCCATCTGTCCACAAAACAGGCACTTTGCATTCCATTCGAAAGGACGTTCCCTTTAGGTTTCCGATCCTTAACATTTTACATTTATCATAATTAAGCTTAAGGCCAGATTGCTGTGAAAATATGTCCAAAAGATTAAGAAGGTTCCGCAAACAATGAGGAAAAATCTTATCTTTGTGAATCAGCCTTTTCTGACATGAACTTCATCAAGAACAAACACAGAACACGCCTCACTGATGCACATCTGCAACTCACTCAGAGTTGCAGTGTCAAGTTACACACCAGAGTACAACACACTAGTTAACAGCATGCAATGCCAGGCTTCCCACTAACTGACAAAGAAACAGATAACAGATTTGGTGTCCAGTTCAAAGTGTGACATGATTTAAAAATTTGAGAGTTTACTTTTGTATTTTACATGAGTTATTATTTGTACAAACATGGTGCAAAGTAATTCATGATTTGTTAAAAAATGTTAGTGGCTAGCAAGTTAAAATGGGATATTGTGATTTCACAAGACTGTCTTAGAAGTGATCATTTGAAAATGTTCAATTTGAAAAATGTGCACTTAGAGAAAATATAAAAATAAAGTGTTGCATATTGATATTTATCTGTTTCTATATATATTTATTGTGAGAAATCATTAAGATGATCAGTGTTTCCACAAAGATAAATATAATTAATTATTAATAATAACAGAGTTAAAGGTAAATTGAGCAAATTGGCTACTTCTGGCAATTTATTTAAGTGTGTATCTAACTGGTAGCCCTTCGCATTAATCAGTACCCAAGAAGTAGCCCTTGGTTTCAAAAAGGTTGGTGACCCCTGGTATAGAGTGTATTTCTTTAAAGTTAAGACTAGTTTAAAGTTATCTTCATTGAAAAGTACAGTGCTTTTCCTTCAAAAATAAGGACATTTCAATGTGACCCCAAACTTTTGAACGGTAGTGTATAAAAATATATATTAAAAATATATATATATAGATATATAGATATATATATATATATATATATATATATATATATATATATATATATATATATATATATATATATATATATATATATATATATATATATATATATATATATATATACACACACACATCTTTTTAAATATATATACTGTATATATATATAATTTCGGCCCTCGACCAAATTTTTTAGCCCAATGCGGCCCCCAAGTCAAAAGTATATATATATATATATATATATATATATATATATATATATATATATATATATATATATATATATATATATATATATATATATATATATATATATATATATATATATATGTATATATATATATATATATATATGTATATATATATATATATATATATATATATATATATATATATATATATATATATATATATATATATATATATATATATATATATATATATATATATATATATATATATATATATATATATATATATATATATATATATATATATATATATATATATATGTATATATATAATTTCGTCTCTCGACCAAATTTTTTAGCCCAATGCAGGCCCCCAAGTCAAAAGTTTGGACACCCCTGAAGGAGACAATCAACCAGCATTGGACCCTGTAGTTGTATCCTCTCATATATCATAGGTGGGCAGTTCTGGGTCAGACACAGGCAGAGAGAGACCAACCACCAGATGGCTTTGGTCCAACAGGTGGGCTCTTGTCGGGTGGGGGGGCGGGGCTTAGAGGTGTGACATCTGCCATCCAAAGCCAAGCTCTCACACACCGTATGGATAGTCAGTGCTCGTTCCTCATCAGGCGTATCAGTTCCTGGCACATCTCAGGGCTCCTTTTGCCGACTCAGCACGTTTTCTTTGATCATATTTCACACACATCACGGCTCAGCGTGCGCGTCATGGTTAGGCCTTCAAACAAAGGAAACTCATTAGCATCCGTTGTGAGCGGCAATTTTTTTTTTTTTTTTATGTGTGAGACATTTTCATTTTGTATGTAATCACAGTTTGGTGTGTTTGCTCGTGCTTGAGCATATTAATGCATTGTGGGTATTGTTGCAATCCTGACTTTCTAATTGTTTATTTAGATGATCCTTTGACTCAAAGTGTGGCAATGACTTGAATTTTCTATGAATTATGCAAAACCCAATTTTCCTACCTGATGGCGCCTGATTTTGTGCATTTGGGACCCCAATACAGTCACGATCAAAAGTTTGCATACACTTAATGTCATGGCTGCTCTACAACTCTTATTTTTTTTGTGATAGAGTGATTGGAGTACATACTTGTTGGTCACAAAAAACATTCATGAAGTTTGCTTCTTTTATGAATTTATTATGAGTCTACTGAAAATGTGACTAAAGCCGCTGGGTCAAAAGTATACATACAGCAATGTTAATATTTGGTAAGTTTCACTGCAAAAAGGCGCTTTGGGTAGCCATCCACAAGCTTCTGGTTGAATTTTTGACCACTCCTCTTGACAAAATTGGTGCAGTTCAGCTAAATGTGTTGGTTTTCTGGACTCGTTTCTTCAGCATTGCCCACACATTTAAGTCAGGACTTTAGGAAAGCCATTCTAAAACCTTATAAAGTGCCATTTTAAATTTCCCGCTAAACTTCCGGTTGAAAACGTCTATGTATGATGAAGTATGCGCGTGACGTCACTAGTTAAACGGAAGTATTCGAACACCATTGAATCCAATACAAAAAAGCTCTGTTTTCATCTCAAAATTCCACAGTATTCTGGACATCTGTGTTGGTGAATCTTTTGCAATTTGTTTAATGAACAATGAAGAGCGCAAGGAAGAAAGTTGTAGGTGGAATCGGTGTATTAGCGGCTGGCTGCAGCAACACAACCAGGAGGACTTTGACTTGGATAGCAGACACGCTAGCCGACGCTAGCCGCCGACCGCACGGATATCCGGGTGAAGTCCTTCGTCTTTCCGTCGATCGCTGGAACGCAGGTGAGCACGGGTGTTGATGAGCAGATGAGGGCTGGCTGGCGTAGGTGGAGCGCTAATGTTTTTATCATAGCTCTGTGAGGTCCCGTTGCTAAGTTAGCTTCAATGGCGTCGTTAGCAACAGCATTTTTAAGCTTCCCCAAGCTGGAAAGCATTAACCGTGTATTTACACGTCCATGGTTTAATAGTATTGTTGATTTTCTGTCTATCCTTCCAGTCAGGGGTTTATTTCTTTTGTTTATATCTGCATTTAAGCCCAATGCTATCACGTTAGCTCAGTAGCTAAAGTGTTTCGCCGATGTATTGTCATGGAGATAAAAGTCACTGTGAATGTCCATTTCGCGTTCTCGACTCTCATTTTCAAGAGGATATAGTATCCGAGGTGGTTTTAAATACAAATCCGTGATCCACAATAGAAAAAGGAGAAAGTGTGGAATCCAATGAGCCAGCTTGTACCTAAGTTACGGTCAGAGCGAAAAAAGATACGTCCTGCACTGCAATCTAGTCCTTCACTCTCACGTTCCTCATCCACAAATCTTTCATCCTGGCTCAAATTAATGGGGTAATCGTCGCTTTCTCGGTCCGAATCTCTCTCGCTGCTGGTGTAAACAATGGGGAAATGTGAGCAGCCCTTCCTCCTGTGACGTCACGCTACTTCCGGTACAGGCAAGGCTTTTTTTTAATCAGCGACCAAAAGTTGCGAACTTTATCGTCGTTGTTCTCTAATAAATCCTTTCAGCAAAAATATGGCAATATCGCGAAATGATCAAGTATGACACATAGAATGGATCTGCTATCCCCGTTTAAATAAAAAAATTTCAGTAGGCCTTTAACATTGCTGTATGTATACTTTTGACCCAGCAGATTTGGTCACATTTTCAGTAGACATTTTTTCAGTATTATTGTCCGCGTGGTATCAGTATACGGCGTCGACCTTCCCTGCGAAAGTTCAGCAGAACTCGGCGCCAAAGTTGAATTATTCATCAGCCCGCCGTTGCCATTCTTGTCTACCTTTTAATTGACAGGTGTCTAGGTGAGTCCATATGGCACATGTGCGTGGATACACACACATATAACAAAGACACACACCAGTGCACACACTGGAAAGGAAAGGAGGTGCTCCGGGTTCACAACAGATGATTTGCACCATGTGTGTGTTAGCGTGTGTGTGAGTGTGTGTGTGTGTGTGTGTGGTGGAGGTCTCGTTAGCGCTACAAGTATATGGCTAAATTAGTCTCCACTCTCCCTCCATCACCTGCTCTCAGACCCTGCAGCTGTCACACAGATATCTGTCTCCGGATTTATTTATGAGGGCTTTAAAATTGTACAGTGTTCCATATATTCATGCAACAACTGCCCAATGTTCCACAATGGTGGGAGAATTTTTTTTTTTAGTAGAACAACACAAGCAATTTTTTGCTTCTTTACTTTAAACCAGGGGTCCCCAAACTTTTTGACTCGGGGGCCGCATTGGGTTAAAAAAATTTGGCCGGGGGCCAGGCTGTGTGTATATATGTGTGTATATATATATATATATATATATATATATATATATATATATATATATATAGTCTTTAATCCGTTTTGTTATTTAACATCAATTAACATTGATGTTCATCAACATTTAACATTGTGACGTTATCGATGGGAAAATTCATTTTTAGACAATATGATTTGCCTGAGCGGCTAGGAGACACCAAGAGTAACAAGCGGTAGAAAATGGATTAGAAAGAGAAAAAAATAAAAAATAAAAAAAAATTTTAAAACTTTTTTTATGTTTTATTTTTGGGACTTCCTGTGGACCGGATTTTGGATGCTGGTGGTAGTAGTTTGGGGACCCCTGCTTTAAACGGTGGTATTAGTAACGTCGCTGCAGCTGTTGCCGGCTAAAATTAGTCGCTGACAGCAGTTTCTACCACTGAGGTGTATGAGGAAAAACTCGAACAATGTTTATTGTCAAAATATTTCAAGTAAATTTAAGTACAAAACCCAAAGCCAGTGAAGTTGGCACGTTGTGTAAATGGTGAATAAAAACAGAATACAATGATTTGTAAATCCTTTTCAACTTATATTCAATTGAATAGACTGCAAAGACGAGATATTTAAAAACATTTTTTTTTTTTGCAAATAATCATTAACTTTAGAATTTAATGGCAGCAACACATTGCAAAAAAGTTGGCACAAGGGCATTTTTACCTCTGTGTTACATGGCCTTTCCTTTTAACTACACTCAGTAAACGTTTGGGAACTGAGGAGACACATTTTTTAAGCTTCTCAGGTGGAATTTATTCCCATTCTTGCTTGATGTACAGCTTAAGTTGTTCAACAGTCCGGGGGTCTCCGTTGTGCTATTTTAGGCTTCATAATGCGCCACGCATTTTCAATGGGAGACAGGTCTGGACTACAGGCAGGCCAGTCTAGTACCCGCACTCTTTTACTATGAAGCCACACTGTTGTAACACCTGCCTAGGCATTGTCTTGCTGAAATAAGCAGGGGCGTCCATGAAAAAGACGTTGCTTGGATGGAAACACACTGTATGTTGCTCCAAAACCTGTATGAACCTTTCACCATTAATGGTGCCTTCACAGATATTTTGCAACACAAATACAACTTTTTGACAATGTTTATTCAATGTCAGGTTGTGACGTTGATTTGACCATTGAAATTTGGTCATTTCCTAACCGATATTCTACAACACAAATACAACGTTGAAACAACATGCTTTTTGATGGCGTTTATTTATTGTTGGGTTCTGACGTTAATTTGACCATTGAATTTTGGTAATTTCCCGACCAAAATATTACAACACAAATACAGTGTTGAAGCAACATGCCTTTTGACAACGTTTATTCAATGTCAGGTTGTAACGTTAATTTGACCATTGAAATTTGGTCATTTCCCAACCAATAATCTACAACACGGCTACAACGTTGAAACAACATGCTTTTTGACGACGTTTATTCAATGTCAGGCTGTGATCTTGATTTGACCATTGAAATGTGTGGTTGGGGGCGTGGTTAAGAGGAGAGTATATTTACAGCTAGAATTCACCAACTCAAGTATTTCATCTATATATATATATATATATATATATATATATATATATATATATATATATATATATATATATATATATATATATATATATATATATATATATATACTTGACTTTCAGTGAATTCTAGCTATATATATATATATATGTATATATATATATATATATATATATATATATATATATATATATATATATATATATATATATATATATATATATTTATTTTATTATATATATAAATAAAAGAAATACTTGAATTTTAGTGTTCATTTATTTACACATATACACACACACACACAACACTCATCTACTCATTGTTGTACTTGAAAGTACAATGCTTTGTTAAGGGTTGAATTGTCCATCCTCTTTCTATTCTCTGTCACTATTTTTCTAACCATGCTGAACACCCTCTCTGATGATGCATTGCTGTGTGGCACGCACAAAAGTGCTTTCATCAAATGCACGAGAGTGTGGAATCTTCCATCTCTCCCTAGCATGGCCCAAAACCGGTCAATCCTTGCTTCCTGGGGAAGATCTTCCCTGGCAAGCAATTGGTACTCCAGTACTTGTACCCGGAGGCTGGTCAGGTCCAATCGCAGCTGCGGCAGACTTTTTTTGGGGGGGGCGTGGCCTCCAGCTCCGGCAAAATACCGGGAGTTTGTCGGGAGAAAATCTCTGTCGGGAGGTTGTCGGGAGAGGCGCTGAATATCGGGATTCTCCCGCTAAAAACGGGATGGTTGGCAAGTATGCAGGTTGTGACGTTAATTTGACCATTGAAATTTGGTAATTTTCCAAACAATATTTTACAAAACACAAAAACAACGTTGAAACATTGTTTTTGACAACGTTTACTCAAAGTCGGGTTGTGACGTTGGGTCATTTCCCAACCAACAACGTGGATCCACCGTTAAACACCAACATTGTCTCAATTTACAAATGCAACTATTTTGCAACATTGTTTAGAAGTCAATTTTTAAAAAAAAAACATACACACTGCAAACCCGAATGCTCAAAACAATGAATTAGAATAAGTAGTGTAAACTTAAAAAGTTGTTAAAAGTTGTACTTACTTAAAAATGTTGCGTGTGAGTAACATTTTCCTTCTTTTTAAGTTGATTAAACTTGTTTTTTTAATTGATATTAACTCATTTTCAGATTATGTAACTGCTACTTAAAATAATTAACTCGGTTACTTAAAACTCAGTGGATTCAACATAATTTTGTCTTATTTTGAAAGAACAAATCATTAAATCAAATCAAGACTACATTAAGAATGAATCGATCGCATTATAGATTTGTATTGTTATTATACTCTGTGCGTGTATGTATATATAAATTATTAAATGCACAGACACACACACACACACACAGATAGAGGAAGTGCTTTTATTTTGTAGCATTTGCGTGCCCTTCCTCTCCCAGGCAGCAGACACGAGGAGGAACATTTTTTTTAGCTGGCTTAATTGCTCAATTTAATTCAATCATAATTTAAAAGTACATTTAACGTAAACTCCAAATATTTACGATCTGATATACTCAAATATTTGAGTTTATGAACTCAAAAAAAATATGTGGCAACTGATTAGCCTCACTTTTTTTGAGTCTGCTTACTTACTCGGGTTTACGGTGTATGTATACCGTATTTCCTTGAATTGAATTCGCCTGCCTAGAATTACAGCCGGGTCAAACTCGTTTCGCAAAATAATTAGCGCATGCTTGGCACTTCCGCCGGGTCAAATATGAGTCATTAAATGACTCCCGCCTCCTGGTGGTAGAGGGCCCTAGTGATCCTTCTTGCGACTACCAGTACTGCAGAAGACCGGTACTGCAGAAGAAGACAACAAGCAGCAAGCATGAGCAGCGATCGTTTGCTTGCACTTTTACCATGGAGGATAACATATCTAAAATAAAACAGTTTTCTAAACTGGACTTTCAATCGAAGCAGGAGGTAATAATTAAAGGAATATCTCCAGAGACTTTTAAAAACTGAAGAAAGATAAGGAAGACTGCCTTTGATCAGAAGCAGCTGCACAAGGACAACATTTGTAAGTAAAGGTAAGACCATAATAACATTTTTTTTTATTAAATGTGCTTTTCATGATAAGGTAAGCGCCGGAGTGAGAAGAGGTTTTAAAATAATTAGCGCATGCTTGCCCATCCCGCATGCTTTTGGTAAGCGCAGGAGTGAGAAGAGGTTTTAAATTAATTAGCGCCCCTGCGGCTATTCAAGGAAATACGGTAATCAACGTTGTGTCAATGTCTTGTGCCTGCTGGGGTAAAAAATTGACCAGAATAAAAGTGGACAAAAGGCCAAAAAAACGGTTAAAAGGTCATTAGGGTCATGGCACCTGTCGTCGTGTCAACATGCCGTGACCAGCCCAGGACCAGTTCATTGTTGGTCAAATCATCACTATCGGCTACTTAACATGGTCGCCACATATGCTCCCATTATTTCATGTTACTTTAGCGGACCGTGCGCTTTTCTTTACGTCCCCCTTTCCACACTAATTGACATGTGACCTTCCTCCCGCAGCCAAGAGACGGCCTCTCACCGCTGCTTTTGCAAAGAGTCCAATAAACAAACAATTACCAGAGAGGAAGATGTATCTGGCCGACTCGCCTCACAATAGCCGAGCGTTTAATTTCGGATTTCACAGTCCTTTGGAAGAAGGGGGACAGGGGGCCAAGCCAAACAGTAGTCCCCCCCCCCCCCCCGGTCCCCCAGACACACACACACACACACACACACACACAGCACACACACACACACACACACACACACTTCTCTTTCCTGCCCCTACTGTTTTTAAACAGCATGTAATTACATCTCGTGCCGCCGCGTCATGGCTCCCTTTTTCCAATTTTAATGTATGGACGTAATGCGCTGCGGCCGGAAGAATGCATCCATCTCTATCTGGGTTTTAACATGCTGCTCATAACTGAATTGCATATTGGCCTCATTCAATTTGCCGCCGTATACGATCGCTACGCGTTGTGTGAGGGTGACCACAGTTTCAATACGCGGCCTAATGGATTGATTCAGTGATAACAGCGGGCTGGAGGAAGTAGTTTTCCACTCGCTTGTCTAACCGCAGGCGTAGCCGTAAAGACCGACATTACTCTGCGCTGATCGATAAGAACCACCGGTAGACCGAATTCACGCGTTCAAGCCGAATAACACATCCTTTAATCCAGTGTTTTTCAACCACACCACGTGCAGTCTGGTGTGCCGTCGGATATTGTGTAATTTCACCTGGGTTAAAAAAAAATTTTGCAAACCAGTAATTATAATCCGCAAATAATGTGCTGTCTAGAGCTCCGCAGAGTAACCGTGTAATACTCTTACATATCAGTAGGGGGCAGCAGGTAGCTAATTGCTTTGTAGATGTCGGGAACATGGTTTGTCGTGAACACAATATGCAGGAGGCAGGGTGCAGGTAAAAAGGTATGTAACTGTCACGAGGGGGTTTTGCGGTTCACTGCGGGGTCGTTCTCCCGGGAATGCAGAATGGACAACTCCGGACGACAGCGTGAGGTAGGAGATGATTTTAATCTTCTCAAGAAATCTTGACAGGGCATGAGGTAAACAAACATAAACTATGGCGTGGAACAAACACGAAACTGTGGCATGAAACAAACAGCATAAACTATGGCGTGGAATAAACACAAAAGTGTGGCATGAAACAAGCAGCATAAACTATGGCTTGGAACAAAACACGAAACTGTGGCATGA